>NC_135560.1:4267997-4562997 GCF_964340395.1 Glandiceps talaboti | reverse complement strand
CACAAGTTTGACTCCGCGTTTCTCGTTCAAGATAACACATATTTATTGGTTAAATAAACCAGAAGGGGGTGTACCCAGACTTATCAATAGTGTTGCATTATTGAGGATGATATCACCGTTGAAAATGTCAAACGTGGAATGTACAATTTTGATGTCGTGTTTTTAAACTTTAATATTGCATTTAGTGAGTTGGGAGACATATTTTAACTCGAGGAATCCGTATTATTCAGTAATGGGGCACAACTCATACCATATCTTTTAGAAAGATATTAATGCGATATATCGACGATTAATGTAACTTGGTACTTAATTTAAAGATACAAAGAATCAAATCACCACTTTCTTGTTCTATTCAATTCTGATGTCATTATGAGTCATCTATTCTTAGCATATACGACTGGGGCTACTGCTATCACTATAATAAACTGTAAGTTGGCGATAAACCAGCCATATCTATATCTAAGATCACTACACTGTGTATATTGTATATATGACACACATATACTGAGTGTTGTGAGGAATATCCAGAATATATTAACACTAACTTATGTCCTATATCTCAGTGCCGGATGAGATGACGTAATTTTGGTGCTCCCAATATGTGTGTATTATTTATATTTGCAAGTGCTCCTTATAAAAATTCACACAATTGAATCAATCGATACAATGTACGGCGTTTGGGACATATATACACATTGGTTTTATACATCACTCGGCGTGTCTACTGTACTCGACTCGTATACTCGTAGACTAAGTCATATGCAATGAGATGACTGCTCACCATCGCCAGCAAAAAACATATCAAAATAATCATTCCATTCGTCCACAGTTTCCATATATGGGTGTCGTCTGGAGAATTTCCAACAGGACACAGCAACATCTTTGGGATTTCTTGCCACGTAGATAGTCTGAAATAAACCAAATACACAAATTATCAACATTTTTTATAACTTAAATGTTGAGGCTGTAATTGCACCAAAACACTTGGTCTATGTATAGACCCGTGGTAAGTCTATGGTATGTATCAAAATCACAATTGTGGAAGTATTTGAATATAGTTTATAAGTTGTCACTTTAATATGGACGACTGTGTAGTTGATAGCCTTATTTTCAGAGGCACTAATCTCCAATGACATCTATTACAGACCAGTCAACCAGTCTGTCTGTCTGTCTGTCTGTCTGTCTGTCTGTCTGTATGTATGTATGTATGTATGTATGTATGTATGTATGTATGTATGTATGTATGTATGTATGTACGTACGTACGTACGTACGTACGTACGTACGTACGTGTATCAGATTGATTTCCCTGACACAAATCCTTTACCATTCAAATTATACTCACAAACGAGACAATGTTTTTTGTGTAGAATTATAATAACTTGTATCGATGCCATACAGATAGGCTAGAGAAACGAACACACCAGCATACCTTTGGCATGATGTCGACATCGTAATATTTCACAGGCATCCACTCGTACGGTAAGTGTGTGGACATCAGACGAGGAGATCGCATTCCGGCAAGCATCTCATAGTTTGGTCGGAGAAAGCTAGCCCCTGGACCAATCTCTAGGAAGGGAACTCTGTCTGCCAGGGGTTTTCTTTTGATCTGAGCTGCATTATCATCAGAGGAACACAGATGGGACACGAGATCACGTAACAGGTTGTTACCTAGGAAAAGGGAAAGTGTGGTTAAGCGCCTCTAAATACTTTATCTATTTATGGGAAAACACTTTTAGCTTTTTGGGTCGTTGGTTGGTTTACAGTATATAGTGTGTTGACTTGTAGGTAGAGAATGTCGTTAGAGCTTTAAGTATTAATAAACTGTGCCTGTGTTGTGTATGTTTACCTGACCGTAAATATCGCCCTCATTACATACATAAAACATTTGGTAGCCTAGATAAAGAAAATGTATTGCTATGGCGTTGCATTTATTAGGAATAGAATAATTAATATAGTAATTTTGGTAAGTTAGATATGACTAATTCGTCACCTTGACAACAGAGATGAGAGTGTGAGATTGAACATGCGTAACACGATTAGCCCAAGATCCACCATGTCGTGATTGTAATACCCTTGACAGTGATAACTCAAATATATTCATTGTTTTGAGTGTTTTCGATTAGTGTTGACATTTTCTATTTGACACACAGTCATAGACATATGCGCTGTAGTAGAACACTTTCGTTCATAAAGCTACTGTGTACACTTTCACATATTGTCATGCAAACTTTGTGAGGACAAGCACAAAATGTCACCGGATACAAAAAACAACAAAGACACACCTTAACACTATAGAGGCTAAAAATGAACATGAGTTACCTGATTCCAAGTAGGACCCAACGATGATATCATCAGAACGGACATCGAAGGTCGTCTTTATAGCCTCTAAGGTAGCAGCTGGGACGTACGTTGGCATTGGTTTGCCCAGGTACTCATAACGAAAACTATCGCCATTTGGCAGTGATTGACTTCCGTCTTCGAGACTTTCTATTTCCGTCATTTCTCCGGAAAACCAGTGCCGTATGACTTGAACTATTGTGAGGTCATATACCGTGCAACTCAACTTATTGCAATCCTACCCTGTCGTCGTCGTAAACTATCTTCCAAGACTTGTCCGCAGTAGAAGGGTGTGACTGCTACTTGAAACTCGTGTGACGGGGCGATAGAATACACAATGTTTTAGAAAGTTGACTCAGTGCGTGTAGTACAGTAGAGGAAATAGTTGTGTCCCTGAAAAGGAGGTTCGTGTGTATACGCATGACTTAAACAACAATGAGTAGTGTGTTCACTCATCATAGACTCTATACGAAGTAGTCTATGGTTCACTTTAAACACTGTATGCTATGACTTTCAATAATAAAGTAAATACGAATGCATATGTCTGAGAATCGCACTCAACCCAATTTTAAACTGAGACCAACTCAGATCATATTAAGCCAACTTTTCAAACTGGCAATTAAATCTATTTCTTCCCACTCAGAGAGTTTGTTTTTTTTGCTGAAAATCAGTGAAAACATTTAGTCAAATACTTCAACTATTCTTAAATAATCTCCCTGGATTCAAAAATAAAAATATTTAATTAATCTGTTAGATTTAAAGAATTGAGCCTATCAACCTTCCACCACATCATGCACTATCCCCGTCCCACTTCCAATATTTACTGTGTCAATTGTTAGTTCGTGGGGGGAGAACACGGTTTCAATAGCTGGATTATATGAAAGTCGTCAATAAGCCTGGGTTGCCGGGGAATGTTGTTTCTGTTCAACAATGTCACACAATGAATAGTGTGGTAAGGGTAATCCCCAGTCATACATTGCACTGACGTTACTATATCAAGATGCTAACCCTTGGCTACTGTATGCCAGACATTATATATCGCTGTCGGTGGTTCGATTGTCAGTATTTTAAAATCTCTGGGCTCAATAGATGTTTCATGCATTGTGCTATATGGAGGTAGTAATCATACAGTAGAGAAAAAAATGTTGACGAGCGATTAATAAAATATATCCATACTATGACATTGATGTGAAATTGTGCAATAATGTAAGACATTTTGTGAAACGTTATGTAGTCTCCTGATCATCAAGTTAGATATACATGTAGTTTGATAAATCTGAATTTCCCTTTTAGAAAGATTGGATTTGGAGCACAAGAACAACTAACAACAGTCATTCTTTACTCTAAATGCCCTCACTTCATATGACTTTATATGGATGCATGGTAAATTTACAATCTAGATCTGTCATTGGCATCTTACTTGACTCAATACTGAAGTATTCACTCATCTGCCATGTGTCATGAATACTTTGGAATGGATTTCACCGTATGTGTCTATAGTTATATCTGAATATGACATAATAACACTATCGTATCTGAGAAAATTAAGTGCATATATTCCGGGCCAATATTCCAGGGCAATTAATTAATATTATATGTCTCAATTCGAGGGATTACGGGTCACCCCCGGAAAGCGAGTGTGTTTGCAGCTGAGGACAGTGCCCAAGAACAGACTGTGCTGGGATGACACTTGTGCATAAGCCTTGGAAATTGGCGTATGAAGTTGCTGCCCGGGTAAACTCAGATATACGTATCAACTTCGTAATTTTAAACCTCCTATAAATGTACAAAGGCATGAAAGGTGCATGGACTGTTCAAGACTCTGGCTGGTGAGGCAAACACGCATCAGCCATTTCTTTAAAGATCGTCGTGGAGGGCTCCCTACTGTCTCCAAATCGAGGGTTTGGTCTGGTGTGATTTGTTCTTGTCTGATGCGGATTATGTTTTACAAGTAAGAAGATAAATGACACACACACAAACTTAACCAGCTGACTCACTCAACATATTTCCAGGAGTCCTCCCCTTTTAATGACAGCCTTTTTGCGTGTACCCACCATATATATCCCCCAAATTTGCAAGTTTCCCCTGCAATACCGCCCTCAGGGGGTCTTCATGAATGTAGCGGAAAGGTATTTCCTGCCAAATTGCAACCTTATGTGTTTAGGCTCAAAAAACGTGTCCTTTTTACTTGTCATTTGCATTATGACCTGTCAAAATTCTGCAAACTTTTGTTTTAAATGTGCATCAACGTACACATCATAGATTCATATGTAATAGTATACATGCACAGGGACACGTAACTTCTTGCGTGAGTATTTTCATTTCAGGCCTACACGCGTAATGGTGGTTGTGGAATAAATCTACTTTATACGAATCCTCACATAAAAATGTTCAAGTGAACACATACAGGCAAGATTATGTGTGTCTGTATCACAAAACAGGTGCAACCAAAGGGCAGATTCTTTTGAAGCCAAAAATGGTGTTTTTTAAGAATCGCCCATCAAAAAATGTGGGGAGAATTTTTAGCTTTTCATTGTGCCCTCCCACTGGTGGCCCGGGTGAAGGATATCTGCCGTCCACCCCACTTGTTTCCAACTTGCCCGCCAGACCACTGCCCGCCCAATATTGTGAATAATTTACCAACTCCCATCAGGAAAATTTTGTATATTCCGTGACTATACCAACAATTCATTTTGACGTACACAATGTGAGCTCCTCCCCACGTTTTCCCCTCCCACTGTATCAAAATCAGGACTTCCTAACCACAATTCTTCCTTGTTTGCCCCCTTCCTCTACCGATCGAAAAAAATGTCAATCTACTGAAAATTGCACAAGAGCAGCTTTTTGCAAGAACAACTTCTTTGACTGCACTTGACAAAGGTGTTTGCGGTTTTTTAAAAGCCCGCCCCCAAGCGACAGTATTCTTAACATAATCCGTGCTGGATGTGAAACATGACAATTCGTTTACAAATGTACAAGTTTGAGAAATTTAAACGCAAAGACGAGAGAGACAGAATTTACATGTAATTCACTTTTATTCTCTCTTGTTGATAGACTATACAAGGGTGGTCCTGGATGAAAACTAACTTTGTCGACTTTTTATTCACCATACTAATTGGATCAATCATACATGACTTATAAGTTATATAGCGGCATGGTAAATGCTAATCTTAGTGCTATCCAGATAAAATAGACTCTGACAACCACACTGAACAAAATCTTTGAATTAAGCATAGGCCCTCCACCAACGTGGAAACTTGCTGCTAGTAGGTAGTTTCAGCACAGCTTACCAGGCTAAGAGATACTAACAGTTGATACAGAACTTTGTTGTAATAACTACTATTTACAAGCAATGTCAAAATGTCTACATAAATTATTGTTTTCGGGTTTAATTTACCAAATTTGTGGTAAAAGCACTTACTACTACTAATCCAGTGTACGTCAAAATTATCATATCAAAACATCAACCAGGAAGAATATGGAAAAAACCCCACAAAAAACAGGTCTAAATACACGTCAGCAACAGCAGATGAAAAATAAATGATGGATCAATTGAGATGCCCAAGTATGTGGCTGGGGACACGCTTTCTATAGTGGTGTTACCAATAGCCATGGATCCGTAAGCATTTACGTATACCTGCCTTTGTTGAGTTTTGACGACAAAGAAGATATGAAATCTAGAGAAGATGGGGATCGGACAAGGAAAGTTAGCTTTCAAATTTGTTTTGCCGTTGTAGGATATTGTAAAAACAAAGAATCACCCCGACCAGTTCACTTTTGCAGCTAAAAAATATTTTTGTAACCCGTAGAGTGTATGTTGTAACCATGACTACAAAAACTCGTTGATGTTTTTATTATCTTGGAATAAAACTGAGTCATGAAAGATAGGCTGTTAAAGAATGTGTAAACACGTACTCAATATTCTGCATACACAAGTAGTATCGAGCCATTATCGGGTGACTGCTCATCTAGGAATTCGCGGAGTTACTGTATAACGCGACCAAGGTGACTCCAATCTGAAAAAACACGGTATAACGCGACCAAGGTGACTCCAATCAGGAAAAAAAAAACGTTATTTCATTTACTTATCGTTCTTACGATATTACATGTTATAGTCCTGAGTTACTTTTTAAAGCTGCACTAACGCGGCATGCAACCATATAGACAGTGGAGAGAAAAAAATTGGAACGTTTTTATTGAAACTCTTTTGTTAGGTACAATAGCATACTCGTAATATAATTCACACAGTATTGCATCACCTGCGGAGAAACGTACTTTTGTAGCTGTATACATGATAAATCACATTTTTTTTTGAGTCCGCAACAAAACATCAGCGCCCTCAACATCGATCACGACTTTTAACTTGTTTATGTACTGCTTATATGGATGATATTGGTCACGTAGAATGTCTAATTACTGCTATTTTAACTATTTTCATTGAATATATTGTGGTTGTGTGATCGAAAATGATACTTCAGTTACAACTAGTACAGTTTTAACATGTAGTTGTGACAGATTCAAAACCGATCAAGATTTAAACCAATACACTACCTACATATAATATTGACCACTAATTAACAGATACAATGTCTTTTTATAAGTAATTGACTAATTTTTAGAGAATATGTATTTAGTGGATGCGGAAAATGACATCAACTTATAAAAAAACAAAATCAAAATGTTCTTCCAATCTGCAATGGCTGTAAATCTTATAGGAAGAAATAAACTACACAGAAACCATTTGGAAAACAGTGGAAAACCTGAACTAGTCACTTACACCAAAAACAACAACATATACTGTAATAAAATTTAAAAAAAATCTACCTACCCCACCTATTCTAAAATTGAGCGTAATAGGAACCACAGATTTGTTTTAATTATGCCTTATATATATTTGATGGAAAATGTCCCAGTTCCCAGTTGCAGGCTTGATTTGTTTTCGTCGTATGTATTTTTCAAAGGTTACCTAACACTGTACTCTTTTCAAAGTCAAATTATTTCAGTACATGGAATTCATGGAATTCGGGTTTCAATAGAATAGTAGCCCTGTCCCTCAAAACAACACAACGTCATGCATCATGCATCATGCAGTCATGAGAGCAAAGCGATTCTTTTTCAATGCCATATTCAATTTTATCAGCTGTGACGATCACGAGGTTATGGAAAATGGAACAGGTGTTTTTGTAATCAGACATCGTATAGAAGATGAAATTTGCGTCTCGGTTCATTCCGATAGACATTATCACATTAGGCCTAATTTTCGGAATTGTGAAAATAACATGAAGAGAATTAAATACGATAGACTTCTGATTCTTTCTGTCACAGACCATTGAATCTTTAATAGTTTACGACTTTGACTTAAATTGTTGAAGGGGTGGGTGTGGGCACGGGGCCGGGTGAAGTGGGTGGGGTGGGCTCACTACAATAACCATGATAACTTTAAATTTGTGTTGATCACTTCGTGGATACTATTTTCTATACTGTGATCATTCGCCTATCTCTCCATTCTTGCAATGAAAACTGACACTTTAAATTAGGTCTCGTACATCACCATATGCATTCTTGGTATGGCAGCGCTTTTCTTCAAAGCGAGTCAAAACTTTTAAATGAACTATCAAGATCAGTGAGCCTGATCACAAGGTTTCATGTTGAGTTAGACACCATAAAGATAACAGTCACACAAACATCATTTACACCGTTTGGACTCTCTATTTAGTTACCAACGGTAACTACTACACACAGTATAATCTGTTGAAGTTCAAATAAAACCTATGGTCATGATCAGCAGCCAGTGAGGTGATTTGTTGTATGTGTAGTATGCATGATGTTACTGTTGATATCATTAACTAAATACAGAATCCACACGGTGTAAGTGATGTTTGTATGTTATTTTTATGGTGTTTATCTTAACATGAAACCTTGTTATCAGGCTCTCTGATCTTGATAGTTCATTTAATAGCTTTGACCCACTTTGGGGGAAAGTACAGTAAGACAACACATGACATGTAATGTACCTTCGTAAAAATATACTATTTTCTGTGACCCTAAAATGCTTCAAATGCAAATTTAGAACTAATTCTCAGTTCCCTTTTTCTCACTATCTATATGGACAAGTGTTTGTCATTGTTATTATTTTTGGGCAGATCTTTAGGTCTGCAGTTGGCGGCCAAATGGATACCGAGGTATTCTTGGACTGTACGAGTCTGTGCAATAAAAATGACAAGGGGAAAAACACCCATTGTTCTCAGCTGTTTTCGTTAAACGTTGTTTTTGCATTTTAGTAACATCATTATTCAGGTTGTCATTGTTACAGTAAGGATAGGCGGTTCCTGGAATTACGTATTACGTAATAAAACTATAGTGAAAACACCGAGTAAGAAAGAAAATACAAAAGGCGGTGAACTTTAATGTAGGCGTACTCTGAAAAATTCCAGTTATTTTTCCACCAGCCTCTTTTAATTTGTTTTCAGTACATGTAATTTTATTGGATATGACAGAAGTTGTCTACTGTGAACTCTAACCCGATAACAATGTCGCTATAACTTAGCTTATTATGTGCACAGAATCAAAAGGCGTGCGGTATGGAAAATTTCAATATAAACACACAATCCGAAGAAACTGTTACATCATCATTAAAACACACGTAAACATTTAACATTAAATTATGCACGGGGCTTGGGTGGTAATACCAAAGGTGAAAAGATTATTGCCTCTTAACCCTGTATCATCCTCATCCAAATGTGCCACAACGTGAACTACATGTGCATGTACGGTGTAGGAGGCGGAGTCTCGACATCATCCACTATTCCTGTACCATACCACGTTATTGGAATTTTCCTGTTTGACATCGTGAGAAGCTGGGGTGAAAGGTTAGAGCGCATGCTCAGCATATCATTCTCGCTTCCGTATATATCGTCCAGACTTGCCGGGAACATGCAGAACCACAGCGACGAGCCTAGTAGCAAACGTGCAAAGACTGACGGAGCTCAAAAAATGGCAAGTTCACTACCCGAAGACTTTAAGCCTCCCCCAGATCATTATTATGAAGGAATTCGCATGCTTGCGATTACACCGGGACCAACTTTCGACGCAATTCGGGAGATGGAGGTTCGCGATGACGATATTTGGGTTGTTACATACCCAAAAGCAGGTGAGAAATCTTAAAATTTTGTACATTTTTGGTAAAAAGTCAAACGGGTCAATTTCTTTATCTAAAAAGTCATTTTTAGAAAATATATATTGAGAAATATTATGAAAACATTTCTTCAGAAGACATGGCGGACATCTTTGTCAATAATTTTGTAAGTGGGTAAAACCCCACGTGGATAGCACACCGTCGTCTGACCCAGCGATAAATACATCATTGTTCGGTACTTTTCCATCACCCACCCGGCAGCTCATTTAGTATGCATTCTTTGTACTCGATTGCTCGTCATGAGTTTGGTTGATGCAAACTCAAATTTGAAATTACAGGCACGAGTTATACGTTTATGTCGCAAGGATTATTTCACCTCTTCTGACATTTTTAAAAATATTAACCACACAATTAAATAGTGATTATTTGACAATTAAGATATTTATTTATTTATTTATTTCCCCTCCTTTTTTTATCATTTGTAAAGTTGTTGAGGACATAATCATGTGGAACAGAACTTTGTAGTTTATCGACATCATTCAATAGTAAAATATTTCAGCGAGTACTTTCTTGACTATATTGTGTCATTACTGAAATGGTGATAATATTTTTCCAAACTGCTGCCAAATAAAGGTTAGGGAAAGGATGGGTAGAATTGAGATCACTCTCTCAAATGCACTTGTATTTGCATTTGTACATAATATTATGCCAAAAGTAAGTTTTGCGCAAAATGTTTGAAATTCTCCTATGATATAAGGAATGATGTTACACCTTCACACATGTTGATTTTTCTAATTTTTATAGAATATTTGGGGATAATAGTATAACCAATCATGCAATGTATAATGTCTAACACGGAGTTTAAAGGTTACTTCATTGCACATTCCAAGCTAACAGCGGTAGCAACTGTCATGAACATGAACAGCAAGCCAATGTAAGATGTCTAATTGCAACAACTTCCAATGTGTTGGCATCAGTCATAATTTCATCTTTGACTTGAAATATGTACTTTTAAGCATTTCTTTTAAGACTTCTCATCGATAATCATTTTTTTCATTGGAAATGTTCTGACCACGTGTTTTGCCAAGGTCGGGTATGTCTAGTGTGTGTCTTGCTTCCATTCTCGACTCTTATTGTCATTCGCAGGGGTATTATTATTGTAAATTACCACAACTATAGCAAAAAATATTTTCTTGGCAGTTATGTTATGGCTTCCCCCATGATTCATGTTGTTGTACCATGTGATACTACCCAAAGCATTCAATCATATAGTGGGAAACTTACTGGGCTCAGTTCAACAGTGAACACGACATGTGGAAAAAGACTTTATGGACTAAAAATCACTTTAAGGACCTTTTTTTTTTTTTTAAATGACAGTGGTATATTCCTTTGACCATAAATAAGTCCCCTTATTAAAGTTTTAAACTTTGAAAGTAAAAATTTTCCATCATGTGTATCCCACTTCTATTGTTTTAAAAGTACATGTACATGTAAATGAATGTCCAGGGTATTGTACACTGCAATTGAATTGTAAAGTTTGAGTCCTTTGGATTTGCATATATCTGCACCTGGATAAGTATTTGTAGCAGTGTTACATAACTGATTTCTATTGCAAGTAAAGGAATGCAAAGTTCAGCAGTTTAGCCTTTTTCTTTAAAGACAAACAAAGGCAAAGGTGATTTTATTTTCATTTAGATTATGTCTTGGGAAGCCAGGAAAGTCATTTTGCCCAATTCTACATTCCATGACTTCTCTTAAACCATTAGGCTTAAACAGTCGCAACATTGACAAATCTGGATTGGGAGAGGCCCACTGTACATTTTGTTAAATTTGGGAAACAAACATTAGGAGGCACCCAATAGTGATAACCCTTGCCCAAACAATGCTGGGGTGTGATGTGGAGGGGGAGGGGGGGGGGGGGGGCATTTTGGTAGTTGCCAGACTTTTGTAAATTTATGACAATGACAGCTGCCCATGATGAACAATGCACACTTGACATACCCAGTTCCATAGTCCAAGTTTGCAATGCTCTTAAGATTTCATAATTATTCTTATTTCCCAGGTACCACATGGGGTCAAGAAATAACATCTGTCATTATGGAAGATGGTGACCTAGAGAAGGTCAAAAGTAAATCATTATTGGCTAGAGTACCATACATTGAACTTGGCCCTCTTGGTCAACAACCAGCCACTTACAAGATGGTAGATCAGATGCCATCACCACGTCTTATACGAACTCATCTACCATACCATCTTATGCCAAAACAGTGGTTTGAAAAGAAGCCAAAGGTAGGCTACATTTACAATAGATTGACAAAGCCTTTGTATATAGGAATCCAGTTATTTTATACATTCAATCCAAGGAAGGTATTGGAATGTTAGCAATGATTTTCATGTGCATAAAAATAAAAATGCATAGATAAATGGTTGCGAAAGAGACAAGACTACTGATCAATCTACACAATTGCCTAGCTGCAATAATTGTAGCGTTTGATGTGATTTTGAGGGCTTTTTCGTCTGTTTTTGTGCCTTTTTTCGTTCCGACGTTTAACCCGAATCAAACGCTACAATTCCTCTAATGCAAATGCAAATAGACGAGACCACATTGTAAACGTGAGCGAGGGGTCAACGTACTACCTGTTTCAAACTGCTGCATGCCTTGCTATATTTGCCGATTTTGACGGAATTGGGGTGCCTCTGAACACTTCTTTGGTCTTGAAGGCTCCGTAATTAATGTTGGCGTTAGGAAATGTCCTATATTTTGCCAGGTAAGGCGTAATTTAGCAGAAAAGTTCGCCTAACTTTGCGATTCAGATCTGAATCGCTTCCGTCTATTTGCATTTGCATTAGAGGAATTGTAGCGTTTGATTCGGGTTAAATGTCGGAATGAAAAAAGGCACAAAAACAGACGAAAAAGCCCTCAAAATCACATCAAACACTACAATTATTGCAGCTACACAGTTGCCCATTTTAAAAAAACGTACTCCTGCCTTGTGGATATCTTTGTACAATTGGTAAACACAAGTTGTAACATTGGGTACAGATTTATAGAACTTATGAGTTGTTTATTTTTTAATTAGAATCCTACTTTGTTTTATTTTGTTTCAGACACTGTATGTTGCTCGTAATCCAAAAGATACTGCAGTCTCAGGCTGGCATTTTACAAAAATCAATCATTTCTTCAAGACCTACGAGACCTTTTCAGATTTTTTCCCCAAGTATCTTGAAGGAGATGGTAAGTTGGTATATTGACTTTTAAAAGTTTTGTAAATGGTTGCATGTAGGTTTAATCAAATATAAAAAAACTACTCCAAGGACACTCTCATTGTTTCATTTTGATCAGTTGACTGTAAAGTAAACTTAATGAATTGGTTTATTCTGATCATTTACATAAGACCTTGAAATGGTTCTTTGGTCATTAACTTTTAAACATGGCAAGTCAACTGATGAATTTGTGTAATATTACAGGTGCCCTATATTTTGTGAAGGGGGGAGGGGTTGGAATCGAGGTGCTATGGTTTTTAAAAATCAGATTTTTTTTTATAAAGATGACACGTACAAGCTCTTTTTTGGACAAAGTGTGAACAGATGTTGCATAATTGTTGATAAGAAAGCTTGGTGCAGGTCACCACAAATACTTTGACCTTTTGGAAATATGAACTTTGGCATTTAAAATTTCATGGCCTGATGTTATCCACAGAACTAAATTTTTAGGGTTTCTTTAGTCTGTACAGAAGGAAACATCTGTCCTCTACTTTATGGGTGTACTCGTGGGGTCTGTCATTGATAACTGATACTAATAGATAAATATTTCTATGAAGGGGGTGGCAAGTATAGAGTAACCTATATTTAAGCAGCTTTTTACACCAAATTATATAGTACAAGTTATGAAAATGTGTGCAAGCTTTACCAGATTCCCCCCCCCCCCACACACACACACCCTTTGCTACCACTATTCACCACCATACACCTTCAAGAGATTGATTTGCTGGATTCAATTTAGTTGTATATAATATCTATAGATCTAATGTATACTGAACTCTTGTGGTTACCGGATAGATAAGATTAAAATGTACAATGTACAAATGTACCAGTCCGTCAGTTTTTTGATGATTGTATTTTTTGCTCTTCAGTTATTTATGGTTCATGGTTTGACCACAATCTGAAGTGGTGGGAACACAGACACGATTCAAATGTTATGTTTGTCAAGTTTGAAGATATGAAGAAGGTGAGTTTGAATTCTTGAATACTTTGGTACTTTTTTAGACCAAATAAATGTACCATAAGTTTTCAGTTGTGAGCAGATACAATTAGAAACAAGCCGATGTGTCCAAAGTAGCAAACACTTTGTGTTGATAGCAACTTTAACAAGATAATTATGCCCATTTAGGGTATTGTGTGCTTGGGGGAGCCAGTGACATTTTGAATGCAAATTTCCAAAATTCAGGTTTGGCTAGCTACCATGTCAAACAGGGTCATTCCTATATATGACATTAAATAAATACATGTAGTTACTGAATTGTAAATATTCTGTTTTATTGTTACTACTGACATATTCAAGGTTGTTCTTTTATCAGTCTTTTTACTTGGATAACTCAACCAAGGCAATTCATGCACCAGACTTAACTGGTTTATTGACTTGGGGTATAGTGAATAGAATGTACAGGTAATCGGTACATGGTAGGAATACCTGGGTTTACTGACTGTCAGGCATTGTAAAGTTTTGAAGGTATTGGAGGGGAACAGCAGTTTAAGAAATTCAGAATACAAGGGGAAAGGGAGATGTTCAGTCAGAATGCTGATGCAGCAATTTAATCATTGCTGAGTAAACTATTACCCATGTTTATATAGCATATTCTTGCATTGGTGGTATCTTATCATTGGGTTACAACTTACATGAGAAAATTCTTTTGTTCTGTATCAACTAAAGCTCTGTTAGACACCTGTTTTTTAATTCCAAATTTTAACCTTAATCAGAACCGGGCCTTAACTATGTCATGCTGTATAGATACAGAATAGAAAAATTTGATGACAGGTTGTTTCACGTTTTATTATAATGAGATATAAATAGTCAGTTGCGTATATTTAGGTTTAGTATGTGCGTACTTATATATCATTAATTATAACTCTACTTCATCCCAGCACTTCAGAATAGTGAACCAGTAATCTGTTGAATGAGTTAAATGTGCAATTATCAGTTAAAATGTCAAACAGACCACTTGATGACATAAGTATGACCCAAAAAGTACATTAGGTTCAACAGTGTGTGTACTCGTACTAGTCGAGAGGGGAAAATTTAAATAGAAAATGCCATCTACATTATGAAAAAATATTCTCAAATACTAGTAGTACTGAAACTTTGATTTTCGGTGAAAACAAGTTTACTAAATTGAGGTTGTATACTTGTTTCATGCATACTGCCCCAGAGTCCAATTTAATTAGTTAATAGGCAAGCAAAGAATGGGTTTAGCATGATGCAATCACCTTTAAAGATGATATGGGGTGCTCAGTAGACTGCATACATTATGATCCCTTATCTAGTAGAAAGTGATTAGACCTGAACATGACATTCAATTAAGATGTTGCCAAAAATTATTGGGGGGGGGGGGGGGGGTTATTATGCAGATTTCTTTGAACAGTCTGAAATGTTGTATTGGAGCTGCAAGCTGTTATGTTCAAAGTTTGATACCGACGCCATGTTATCAAGTTACTAAATCAATTTTTGTCTGTCATTAGGACTTGAAGGGACAGATGATCCGAATTGGTGACTTTTATGGCCACCCTATTGCAGCAGACAAAATTGACGCCTGTGTGGAACATTGTACATTTGACAAGATGAAGAACAACCCCATGTCAAATTATTCCAAAGCTCATTTCATCAACCACAAGAAGGGTACATTCCACAGGAAAGGTAAGATCTGTCAGCCATTATCTCTCAAATGAAGTCTAGTGGATAGTTGTAGGTTATGCATACTCAATCATTACTGACCTGCTGGTAGGGTCAGTGATTTACCAGGATCAGGAGACAACTGGAGGCAGGTACTTTATGGGTACTGCCAAGAAGCATTAAGATTGGTATTCCAATTATTGCCAATAAATGTATACTATCTGTGTTGAAGTTTTTCTGCATCTTGCCATTGAAAGATCTGACATTTCCATAGATGCATCGTTACAATACCAACCTATCCATCCATCCAGGGTTTGAATCTCAATTTCTGTTGGTAGTGTTTCTCATCTATCAAGTCATAGGGGCTCAAATAGGAACATTCAGGATCAATGTCTTCTTTAGCTCTGCGAGAGGATCCTAACTTAATCCTAATACGACACAGGCCTCTAATGTATTTTATGCTGCATGTATTTTGTACATAAACGTTTTCTAATTATACATAATTTTATGGTATGATTTCAGGAGAGGTTGGAGACTGGAAGAACCATTTCTCTGTTGCCCAGAATGAGTTATTTGATGCAGTGTACTTCGAGAAGACGCAAGGGACTGGCCTGACTTTTGATTTTGAGTTGTAAAGAAGAAGAAAAAAGTTGTTTGCAGCCTTAATCAAGTTTATTTTTGTAATTCAATTTGTCGAAATACGTCTTTGTCTTTGTCTCAGAAACCATAGCATAGAGTTGATAAAATAGAACCAGTACTGAACTTGATCACATCTAATGTTGCAGAGAATCAATTTAAAGTGGACCACAGATACGATGAAAATGTACCATAGCAACAGAAACTACACATAGTAACAGCTACAATGATGTACTTTTCGACAAAAAAAAGCAATATGTATCTGCCATAATTGTTTGAAAAAGCGCTATACACTTGCCATGAATATTGCATGTTTCAGATTTAGTCTAAAGCTTTCTGTACTGGAAATTGAAAGACAGAAAATTTTAACTGATGTATACGTAGCTTCTAATGGGTCATTTTTCACTTTGATGTGAAACATTTAAAACTCCTCACCTATTTTTTTTGTCGGATGTATCGGGTTTTTGAAAGATTTGATTGCTGGTCACTGTTCAACAGCTTTAATCGTGCAGGGTAAAATTTAAAAACAAGTGTCCAGTCCCGTGAATGGGGATTACATATTTGTGTCATTCGGAATCTTTTCAGTCCATAGTTTACCGTACACATATTTTATAGCTTTGTTAATGTATGGAAATGTAGAAATTGCTTATTGTGTTGAGAAATTAAACATTCACATTGTTCTGTATTTTGAAGTCGCTATAATTCATAGAAATGAAGATAGGTAACCAATCGGAAGTTTGATCTGAAGATGTAATTATTATAAATCCCAAATCATGGAAATGATGTAACTCCTAACAGAAAAAGTTGTACTTTGTACTGATAAAACATATGCTTTGTAAATTCCATCTTTGCATTTATTTTTTTATAGCTTGTAATATGGAACTTTCATTTTTCAGTATATATAACGTATATACTAGTTCTTATAAGTGGAATTGCATATTTATTTGGTTTAAAAAACAAAACGTATCTGGAGCATGCATTGGATTTTTTGATAGACAGTTTTTCCTCTTTCCCATCATCAGTTTTTGCATTGCATTTTGTATTCTGTTCTACAGTTCTAGAAATATAATAAATGCTACCATCTTGTACAACTTGACAGGCAATGCAATGTATGTCCAGTAATAGTTACTAATTACAGATGCACATCATTAAGCTGCCATAGAACTCTGCACACAATATGTCAAGAAAATAAGGCTACACCAAATCTTTCACCTTGCGTTAACTTAACAGTTGATGGGTAATAACTATAAAAAGAAGTTAGTTGATGAATCCCAAATTAATTGAAATCTTGCCTTCCCATCCGGCTACATACACAATCATGCAAGCAGCATTTTTGTACACAGCTTGTGAATTGTTCAAATGCCTTCATAGGTGTATTATGTACCAACATAAATATTGTTTTGTCTGGAAATAAATGTCAAAATTCTCAATTATATATGTAGCATTGTATGTTAATTGTATTCCCATGCTAAAACCATGTGTTGATGACGTGGCATAGTTTGAATTCAAATATTTATTTACGACCAGTTATGAGTAATGGTAATGGTGATGAGAATAGCCAGATGTGATCCAGAATACTGCTGGATTGCTATTCAGCAAAGCAATGGGCTTTTCAAAATTGGCAAAATACTAATAGTAGACATATATTGCAAGGAAAGTTTATGTTAATCACAAATGTCAACTTTGGTGCTTGTGCAGATCCTATTGATGGCACGTACACCACACCTGCCCATTCCCGAAATTGCACTGCGGTGGCATTGGCTTTGTATTTGTGACAGCGCCCGCTGGTGTCGTAGATAGCAATATCGGGTACAGTGCACGAGTATACACACATCTTCCGACTACTAAGCGGGAGTTTTGAACAATATTTAGCGCAGTTGTGTTCACAAAATGGAATTACATTACATGAAATGTGGGATTCATGGCTGTCGACCATTGCCTTTAGCGTGCTACTCATTTGAAGCAATTTGACTTAATACTGTATTCAAGCTAGTTGTGGTTATGCTACGACAACTTCTGTCATACTAGTAGCATATATCCCAGTTTTTACCAAACAAAATATCTATATCCTATGCAAAGCATGTGTTATTTTCTAGTCACGTATACATGTTAATGGAAATTGAGCGGCGTTACGCCTAAGAATTGATAATTGAAGTCGGCTTGGAATAAGTTACTTTCGGAACACACATTTTGCCTCAGGTTTTTTATTTTTGTTTAAGATTTTAGAAAATGTATCACATATGCAAATCTAATACGTAATTTATTCTTCAATATTCCTTCATGCTAGCTTCAAAACGAAACACGGACAGCAGCTAATTTGTAATGACAAAAGTACAATGAAAGGCAGGGCAAATAGATTAGTTCTGAGACGGAGTTTTTTACAGGTGAAAGTCGGGTTGTGATAGTTTATGTCGAGTCTCACTCCAACGCATGCCTATACAGTGATCAATAATATCACACCACGTACGGTCCATTTGGCGGAGAGGAAAGGGGACGTTACACGCATTGTTTTGTCTCAAACAGTATTATTGCCATATAACTCATATAATACTGTATCATGTTATTCTTGATAAGTGGCTTCTCTCATTATCGTCTGTGTACTTCAACAATCCAAGTAATTTGTATGCAGGCTGGATTCGATATTCATGACTAAACGGCATTGAGGCTTCCCGCGTCACGGCATACCTTACTATACAGCTGCAGATCCACTCGGTGTAAATTTGATATAATATTGATAATTCAAGAACTATATGTGTTGCAATTGGACAAAGCTGTCTGGCTTGAAAATCCTGGGGGATTGGTCGAAAGTTATGATAACCATGGTAACGTCAATCGCGACTCCTTATTACATCTTGCCAATCCAAAGTGATTAGCCAGTATAATGATGCTTAGGGTTATAATTGGTTGCTTAGTACTTATGCCCTGGATCTTGGAGGGGACTATGCTACTACTATGCCTGCAGTTTCCTTCCAATAACTATGAGTCATTCATTCCATTATACTAAAGGCCATCTGCGGCCGCGGGTATTGGCAATATTAATTAGATGAAAGATATGGAAGTCCAACAATTCCATGACTTTTATCTCAAGAAATTTCATCCAGCAGGTACGTGTAACTTTCAAAATATATGTTTAATAAGGAATTCGCCCTGTAAAATACAAAAGATCTAATAACACATATCTACATGTACACACCGCAGGCCAAATTATAAAAAAAATGTTTGTTTCCAATAACGTTTTTTTGGGTAATAGATAAAAAAATAATAAAATCGCAAAAAATGCGAAGTCTCATGAGAAATAGTTGATGAGGAAATTGACATCAACTTAAAAAGACAAAATAAAATTGGGGGTTTGTAAATAGATGCATGGTTCGATACCACGGCCGGGTAGATAGTACACTATTGTTTATCGGAATTCCAATGTGTTGCCAGAGTGTACACCAGGTCCTATACGTCAGATTTACACATGTACTAATTTTAAGTTGCTCATTTTACCGAGGAGTATTTGTAGGGGTGGTAAAAAGCTTAGATAAAAACCATACTGGCTAGCGCTTTTTTGCCCTTCAACAACTTCGATTCTTCCAATTTCTTCATAGTTTATTTTCCGATCTGTATTTCATGAATCTAGTCGGAATATGTGACTTAAAATAATTTTCGTTATATAGTATAGTTCATCAAGAAAGGAGAACAAAAAACAATACAATTTAGTTTAAGAAGGGGTGACGTACAGATTTGGTGCTGGGAAGAGGTATGTACGCGTTATACATATAAAAAATGTACAAGATCTACTACGATTTTTTTTAAATTTATTTATTTATTAATCTTTCATATGCAGACACCATTTCAGTGCTTAGACACTGTTCTCCCAATGGAACCTGTTGCAAGATTACTACACAGACATAAAAGTTACAGAGGCACAGTGTACTATAAAAGATCCAATTATATGACCAGACTACATTCTTAAGATGTCTTTTAATATCAATGGGTTTAATTGGAGCTGATCCTATGGATATGGGTAGATTGTTCCATCGAACAGCGCTAGCACCACTGTAGTGAAATGCCCGTTTCCCATATTCAGTTTTAACTGTAGGGATGTATATGTTACCTTTACTGGCCTGTCTTGTGTTATAAAGATGAATTTGATTGGAAAGATTAAACATTCCAGTGAGGTAACTAGGTGCATTACCTGTTACGGATTTGTAGACGAGTGTTGCCAGCTGGCGCGTCCATCGGCTAATTTGAGGGCTAACCAAGTTTTCATAAACCCAACCCGCTGGTACTCGTATCCCGGGGAACTTAGAGGAGCAGTCGACCAACTTGTTTATAAGTGTCGTCAGATACTTTTGATTCGTATTACACCTTATACAATATAATCGCAGCATAATCGAAATGGGGAAGAACTAAGGTATTGAACATCATCTTCCTAATTCCCAACGGCAAAAAGTGTCTCATTCTCGACAGTAGTAAATTTTGGAAATATGTGTTGAAAATTTTCAATTTTGAATCCAGCCAAACCCCTAAGTATTTGAAATCAAACACTTGCTCTACTATGTCTCCCTGTACTCGAATTTGCAAAACTAGCTTTGAGAAGAACCGAAAAGCATGCGGTCTTGAATTAGTTTTACTTCATAGGGGCGTGTAATATTTCATAGATTGTTGTTTTCCAGGTGTACAGACTAAATATAACAACTTTTTGACTATATATTCCTACCTGTAAGGAGAAAAGAATAGATATATCTACGTAGTATAGAGATTGATAAATTTGTAGCAGCAAGATTCGTATGATATTTTCCGAAGAAAACGACAATCTAAGCAATAATACATGCCCCTATGTTTTACTTGTATTCATCATACATAATTACTTGAGCCGCAGACAATTAAGAAAATTTCTTTAATAGTTGTCTGTGCTTGAGCCTCGTTTTATTTCCTTCGAACAGACGCGTCGACGCAAGGGGGCGCTATAAAATTTGCATGACCTTCTGAGCTGACCCCATTTGCAAGAATTGCTCAAAATGGCGGTAGTTCCGAAAGCTAGACAACGAGTCGACCGTACTTCACAGTGTTTTCACGGTACTGTTTAATTTTGGACGACGAAAAGAAAACGGGAGGTGTGAGATGATCTTAGGACGTGACATGTCCATGTATAAATAAACAGGACCTTCAATGTCGCCGTAAATAAGGTTTGTACCAGTGTTTAACTGCAGCTGGACTTCACAACTACAGTAGAAAGAAGGCGGTATCCTTCTTGTTGAAATTGTGTCATGAGTGACTTATCATCGGAGTATGTACAGATATGTTCACCAATTTCGGCAGAGCTTTCTGCAAATTTGTGCTTTAAAAATTTCTCTTCTGCCTTTGATAACGATGTTCCCAGAAAATATTTGCAATATTCATATTGCATTGTTATGTTAACTTATTATTGTTATTTGCTATGTTGTGATATATTTGTACTGTAGGGTGTATTTACCCGTTGCATGTGTTGATGTTTCAAAGCCTAACTGCTTGTTGGCTAGTTAGTTTGTTCAGACATTATATTATACTTCCATGTTTTGTTGGAGTTGACTTGTGAAACAGAAATGTAACCGTGACCTAAAGTAAACAAATGATGCAATTTGGGATTGAGCAAAAGTGGAGAGAAGAACAAAATTGATACTAGAAGTTAACCACCTTAGCTATGAACCAGACTAAAAGTACTGAAATTGACCACATTGGAAGAAAGAAGAACAAGAGGTGATCTTATCCAAGTATTTAGGTTCATCAAAAGAATTGACAAAGTTACTGTACATCAGATAAACTGTTCACAGTGACTTAGTCAACATCACACTCACAGGACAAGAGGACATTCACTTAAACTGGCAAAATCAAACTTTCGACTGGACTGCAGGAAATTCTGTTATACTCAATGAATCATATCTCTGAATGGAACAAGCTACCTGAACATGTTATTTGAGCTAGTATTAGATTTCAAAATAAGACTTGGCAATAACTGATGACCACTGTAACCTCTAATGATTCATTGATAGCCTAATTTTGTTGTTGTGGGTCAAATTTCTCAAAGTGTTCTGAGTCACCACATAGTAAGAGATAGGGCAACACCAAATTTTGGTGTGTCACTAGCAATTGTGTGCATCAGTGGCATGTCAAATTGGCTTAGAGGGCACACTGCTATGGACACTGAGGGATTATGTAAGTCTAAATGCTTCCTTACCTGTTTGGCCATGATTTGTGAAATCATGGTAATCAACATTGATACTATTACTACATCAAGTGATTGTAGTACGATGACATCATAGTACATCATACATGGTACTATGATGAACGGTGAAATGGATACTTCCATGGTGTGTTATAATAGTGTTTGCTCAGTTTGCATACAAATGTATATCCTCCAATATTTCCTCTGTGTAGTCATTAAACAGGCTTTGGTAAAATATGTTTAGTTCAAATTTCATATATAATTAAGGCAGCTGTGAATGGCACTATTCTTTTGTGGATGACTTTTGATGGCATTTGAAAACAACAACTTGTATTTTAGAGAATTTAGTTCACAGTTGAAGCTCATAACTTGTATCTATTGCATCTAAAGTTACTGTGAATGACTGAGGCATGCAAGCATTTAAAAGTCACATTGGTTTACTGATCATTTCTGTAACATTATAACTATCATTTTCTGCCTTCAGATTCAACATGTCGGGAGTGAAAGAAATGATTAGTGATGGTGAGAAGTATCAAGATGACAACAAGTCTGAAAAGGAGAGTTTTCCACAAATAACTTTACAAACTAGTGGTAATGATAGCCATGCATCAAGTGAAACAAGTTGGGAGAAGAAAACACAACAAAAACAAAACAATACTAATGATAGCCATACTTGTCATGAAACAAGTACATGTAGGGAGAATAAAACACAACAAAAACAAATACAAATAGGAGAACTAAAATCACCTAAAAAGGCATGGTTAGCAAAGAGTCAAATGAGTATAGAGTCAGAAAGCTGTGAGGGACAGGAGAGTAGTAGACGTCAACCATCAAACAAGGATAAAGAGGAGAGTGTACAACAACAAAGTGAGGAACCCTGTAGTCAAGGTAACACCAAACCAAACACTTCTATGAGTACAGATGATGACAACCGTGTCTCCGATGACAAAGGCATAGAACAGAAGAATGTTGATGAGACAAATGATGAAGGAAAATGTAGAGAAGAAGGTCAGGAAGTAGAGATAGATGAGGCACCAGGACTAGTCATGAAACCAGGGGCTAAAGAAACCATGGATGTCATCAATGAAGTACTTGAAGAAGTAAAATATAAAAAAAGAAAGAAAAAGAAAAGTAAATCTCGAGCCAAAAAAAGACTGAAAATGGACTTCGACAGTGTTGATAAACCTCGTATTGAGGCAGACAATACTGAAAAAATTGGGAGTGACTCTGTTACCATGCCTACAAATAAACCTGGCACGAAGGTAATGAAAACAAAGGCACATAAGAGGAAATCTGATGACAGCGGAGAGAGTGAGCATGCTAAGTGTTCAACACCAAAACAATCACATAAAGATAGTGACGATGCTAGAACGCCAGTTTTGAAAATTGATGATGAGATTGACAAAACTCTGGAAGAAAATGCCGATAAAAACAACTTGACAGCTATAAATGTGAAAACAATATTACATGTAAGTATAATAAAAATTATAACCATTGCTGAACTTAACTAGCCTTTGCCTCTAATTAGACTACAGATTTCCATTGATGAGTTCTTGAACATTGCATTGAGAGTGCAACAATCCTGCAGCTTATCAGTCAAAAAAGAGGTTTGATGACAATATACTGCACCATGAGCTTGACTTTACCTTCTATGCCTTGTAGTCAGATTTAGCCAAGTGAACTATTTCAGCTACAATTCCATTGGTTTAACAGACTACATGTATCACCTTATACAAATGTAAAGTTGGTAGTTAAGGGAAGTCTGTGTACCCAGGACTACTGCAAATTTGATAGTCTAGGTACAGTGTTTAGAACTTCTGTATGTGCCCAGGACTACAAATTTGGTAGTATAGGTACAATGTTTATTAGTCTATGTGTGCCCAAGAGTTATACGAGTTATGAGCCCTGCATCATGCTCACCACATTTATTTGTATGTACAGAGTATGATGTAATATCTACAAGTACTGTATTATCAATATTGTTGTCATGTCAAAGACATGTTCAAATGTTCTATGCCACTCTCTCATTGGTAAATTTTTGTCCAGACACAAGCAACTGCTACATATTATAAATGTCTTCTGCAATGTTTGTCCAATAGCAAGCTTTGTATTGGCAACTTGATAGATTTGTACTATATTATATAATTGATGTAAATTACTGCTCTGTATCATACATGTAAACAAATTTTTGTTGAAAATTTTCAACTTTGATATCTTGTACATGTCAACACAATCTAGCGAAATGTGTTGCATGTAGATTTAAAGAGAGTGATAAGATTGCAAGTCAGGTTTAGCACAGATTATGTGCCATGTATTTCTAGACTCTTTTATAAACACTCAAATTTTTTTCCTGTTTCCTGTATTTTCACTCTCAAACTAAACTTATTAGGCCAGGTAATCTAAATTACTGAATAAACTTACATATATTACAATGTATGCTTTATGTATTTTCCTAGATGAACACTCACACAATGTATGCTTTATGTATTTTCCTAGATGAACACACACACAATGTATGCTTTATGTATTTTCCTAGATGAACACACACACAATGTATGCTTTATGTATTTTCCTAGATGAACACTCATACAATATACATTCATTTTAATGGATAACTATGATTTGAATATATCGTTTTGTATATTTTGTTAGCATGTTATTACCAATGAACATGTACTTGCCATGGTGAGGAATACTATGAGAGATTTAGAAACACAAGATGAAGGAGAACCAGCAGCATATGTAAGTATGACGACAGACGTACATTATATTGTCTTCAGTTCAATTCAAATCAACTTGACAAGTATCATTACTGGGACAAGCCATTAGCCAAGCAAGTGGACTTGTTATCAAAGAGTACCCAAAACACAAGTAAACAGCTGTAAAACCTCTATTCGGCCGTCTGCATGGACTGCAATTGAGGCAAACCTTATCTCCGTCTTATATCAGTTGTTATCAATTTATTAGGCTATAAGTAACGCTACAAACAGCTTTAGAGATGCAAACAACTTTTATGACACCCGTTTTCGCCAGGCAAGCCCGCAGGTTTGTTGCACTTGGACCGCTAATGGTTTGTGACTGTCATGTTTTCCATAAGCCAGAAAGTTGTTCTATATCATTTCTGGCAAACTTTGTTGTTGTGGTATGGTTGTCCATCTTGTCATATACAAGGATAAAATACGAATCAAAGCAGTCTATTCAGTTCAAGAGCGTCTCTTTTATTTCAAAATTACTGTGAAGCACACGAGAAGTGGTGCAAGGGATTGTGGTACATGAAAATTAAATATGTACATAAATTACGCTTACAGACCAATCAGAAAATTGACCACAAGTTAGGTTTACCGTAACATTTGTCATTACACCAAATTTTTGTGTCTGATCTGTTCAATGAGACAAGCTTTGTCACCAAACAAATCACTTTAACAAAATCTTATTTTCCACATTTTTTGAACTGTTTTTTAAATAGAATTGAGGCCCTCAGTCATTAGAAATTGTTCTCATGTGTATTGATGACAACATTTTGTTATTAAATTCTCCACATTTTTACAAGTAATCATGGAATATTGCTATTCTTCCAACACAGTTGACATTTCTGCTACTTTTAGACCTCTGAGTGTGGATATCAAAATTCTCTACATTTACAAAACAAGTTCAGAATTACAGTAATAATGTTATCAACAATGAACAGTTGTTACTCTGTCATTTTGATAATAAACATCAACACCATCACAACCACTGGTACCACCAGCACCCTTTTCCAATTTCATCACCATTACCATTATCACTACCACAACCACCACCACCACCACCACCACCACCAACAACAACAACAACAACACCACCACCACATCTATCACCACCATCACCTCCAAGTGATACCATGACCACTACCACCACCACTTCACCACCACCACCACCACCACCACCACCACCACCCTTATGAAATCATTCTGATGTGACGATATCACATTTAAAATATTCATATAACATTGAGGTTACATCAAATATATTGAGATTTGTATTGGTTTTGTCTGTTTTTGTTTAAAGGAACCCAAGATGACCAGATCTAAGATCAAAGAAGTCACAGAGAAGGGAGGGCCGGTTAGTATTTCATTTCTATTTAATTTGTTGCAGCCAGTGTAAGTTTTGTCAAAGTTTAAAATGGTATTGAGATGAGAACAAGTAGGATTTAGTCAACTTTTGATTGGTGTATGATACATAATGACTTTGTCCCTATATCATCAGTATTGTCCCTTCATAAAGTTGATACAAAAGATGTCTCAAGATATTTTCTTGAAAAATACTTGATAGTACCTCTATAGCCAACTTTGTGACACACAAGTGCCAGTGTGGCATACTTTGGGTGTTTGTCCAAGTGCCTGCAGTGTGGCTTACTTTGGGGTGTTTGTCCAAGTGCCTGCAGTGTGGCATACTTTGGGGTGTTTGTCCAAGTGTCTGCAGTGTGGCTTACTTTGGGTGTTTGTCCAAGAGCCTGCAGTGTGGCTTACTTTGGGGTGTTTGTCCAAGAGCCTGCAGTGTTCTATAAGTGTTGTATAAGTGAAAGTGTAGCAGAAAACACTGCAAGTATGATTGCAAATACCCTGATTACAAACTCTGGCAATAGGCTAGGGTGGAAATACCCTCAGCCCTGATTACCGACACTGGCAATGGGCTACATATAGGGTGCAAATACCCTGTTTACCGACTCTGGCAGTGGGCTAGGGGTTACTATCACGTACATAAAAGAAATTTATCAGATATTATTGAATGGTTTATAGACATCCATTTTTTTTTGGTAAAAGGTAGATAAAGCTGTTTTCTTTGTGATTCGTCAATTGAAAATTTGTAAGGATAAATGTAAAAGGATTATTTTTAATGTATTACAAGTGACACAAGCCGAGTTTATAAGCTTTTCACTCAAGTCACAATACTTAAGTAAAACCACATTCCAGTATAATGTTTATATTGATGCATGTTTCCTATTACATCACAACTGTCTTCTGAGATTGTTAGAACTGTTGATTGCATAGTAGGAATTTCCTGAACATTATTTTGATACGTATCATAAATTACATCATCAGATCATTTATGAGTTATACATGTATACACTAGGTTTGAGTTTAGTCAATTGCAGGCAGTGGCTATGTGTATGTCAGTGGGTGCAATAGTTCGAGTACCTTTTAAATATGCAGTGAAAACTACACCAAAACACATACAAACTCAGTTTGTACTCCTTTCGTAATGTACACTTTATTGTCTCTGTAAACATTACTGTACAACTCATTTGCTCAGACACCCACAATGATAGACAAACCAAACTGATCTTCGACATGTTGAATTGATTTCAGCTGCCTGTACCATGGCCTATTTCACCACTAAAGCAAGTGTCGGTTCAGAAACCTCCACAGTTTAAAGATTTAGATTTCTCTGATTCGGATTCTACTTCTGATGAAGATTACAAACCAGAAGAAGAAGAGGAAGTAAGTTGTCTTATTCTAATTCAATTCATTGTATACTCAACCACATAGAGATGTTACATCATATTCTAATTCAACAAGTCATTGTATACTCAACCACATGAGATATTACATCATATTCTTGTCACTCCCTACATGTTTGTACAGACCCAGGGCAACTGTGTCGACAACGAACCCTGCTTTGGTGAACACCAACAAAACCTGATATCTACATTTTGCACTACTTTTTTTGCAACAACCCATATTGTATTTAGCAAGACTTTTCAGAGAGTGACTGAAACTTTTGCACAACTATTTTGTATTTATTTTACCAGAGAGAGAGAGAGAGAGAGAGAGAGAGAGAGAGAGAGAGAGAGAGAGAGAGAGAGAGAGAGAGAGAGAGAGAGAGAGAGAGAGAGAGAGAGAGAGAGAGAGAGAGAGAGAGAGAGAGAGAGAGAGAGAGAGAGAGAGAGAGAGAGAGAGAGAGAGAGAGAGAGAGAGAGAGAGAGAGAGAGAGGGAGAGAGGGAGGGAGGGAGGGAGGGAGGGAGGGAGGGAGGGAGGGAGGGAGGGAGGGAGGGAGATGATGAAAATGATGCATAACTATTTTATCTTTATTCTGTTGTACAGAGAGTGGCTATGACTGTGTTGTATAACTGTTTTACCTTTATTTTGTTGTAGAGAGAGAGTGACTATGAAAGTATTGCATCATCTCATATCAGTGAGTTTGGTTCTCCTGCGCCCATGACTCCATTTACACCATCTAGTGTCATAACAGACCAAGAAATGTATACACCCACTAAAGTTGCCACAGAAACAAGTACTGATGATGGAGATGATGGTGATGATGTGGGTGTTAGTGCTTTGGAGCAAGGCAAAAAGACAGATGACGAAGAAGATGAGGAAAGTAATGACAAACAAGAAAGGCATGTCAAAGCAGCTGTTGTACCAATGGGCCCTCCTCCCCCTAAATTACCATTGAAAGATGTCCAGAAAGCTGCAGACAGTACTGATAAAACATCACAATTAACACAGGTAAGAAAACTAACTGTAATATTAACACTGGATTTGCTAAAAGCAGTCAGGAGATAAAATCTATTGGAATGAGTGCCTGTTATTTTACTTGCGTTGCCCACTAAACAGATGGTACAATGTATGTGAAATCACGCTAGTTTTCTAGATTTCTTTCAATCTGTTACCTGGATTTTCAAGCCTTAGTGACAATGCTGATGAGTATAATGTTGAAGTGCCATTTGAATACAAAAGAATTGCTGAAAGGAATCATTAGATTCAGTTTAATAGATTGATGTATTTATCTTTTACAGGAAGAGAAAGATTTGATAGCATACAGGACTCGTTCTAAGTTACCACTAAAAGATACTCCACTGGATTTAATTGAGGCAAACTTTGTAGCCCCTGATATTACTACTGACATGTATGAAACTAATTGTGATGATGATGAGTGGAAGGAATGGTTGGCTTCTCTCACTAAAGGTAAGTACTAATTGTGATGATGATGAGTGGAAGGAATGGTTGGCTTCTCTCACTAAAGGTAAGTACTAATTGTAATGATGATGAGTGGAAGGAATGGTTGGCTTCTCTCACTAAAGGTAAGTACTAATGGTAATGATGAGTGGAAGGAATGGTTGGGTTCTCTCACTAAAGGTAAGTACTAATTGTGATGATGATGAGTGAAAGGAATGGTTGGCTTCTCTCACTAAAGGTAAGTACTAATTGTAATGATGACGAGTGGAAGGAATGGTTGGCTTCTCTCACTAAAGGTAAGTACAAATTGTGATGATGATGAGTGGAAGGAATGGTTGGCTTCTCTCACTAAAGGTAAGTACTAATTGTAATGATTAGTGGAAGGAATGGTTGGCTTCTCTCAATAAAGGTAAGTACTAATGGTAATGATGAGTGGAAGGAATGGTTGGCTTCGCTCACTAAAGGTAAGTGCTAATTGTGATGATGACGAGTGGAAGGAATGGTTGGCTTCTCTCACTAAAGGTAAGTACTAATTGTAATGATTAGTGGAAGGAATGGTTGGTTTCTCTCGCTAAAGGTAAGTACAAATTGTATTGATTAGTGGAAGGAATGGTTGGCTTCTCTCACTAAAGGTAAGTACTAATTGTGATGATGATGAGTGGAAGGAATGGTTGGGTTCTCTCACTAAAGGTAAGTACTAATTGTAATGATGATGAGTGGAAGGAATGGTTGGCTTCTCTCACTAAAGGTAAGTACTAATGGTAATGATGAGTGGAAGGAATGGTTGGGTTCTCTCACTAAAGGTAAGTACTAATTGTGATGATGATGAGTGAAAGGAATGGTTGGCTTCTCTCACTAAAGGTAAGTACTAATTGTAATGATGACGAGTGGAAGGAATGGTTGGCTTCTCTCACTAAAGGTAAGTACAAATTGTGATGATGATGAGTGGAAGGAATGGTTGGCTTCTCTCACTAAAGGTAAGTACTAATTGTAATGATTAGTGGAAGGAATGGTTGGTTTCTCTCGCTAAAGGTAAGTACAAATTGTGATGATAACGAGTGGAAGGAATGGTTAGGTTCTCTCACTAAAGGTAAGTACAAATTGTAATGATTAGTGGAAGGAATGGTTGGCTTCTCTCACTAAAGGTAAGTACTAATTGTGATGATAACGAGTGGAAGGAATGGTTGGGTTCTCTCACTAAAGGTAAGTACAAATTGTAATGATTAGTGGAAGGAATGGTTGGCTTCTCTCACTAAAGGTAAGTACTAATTGTAATGATGACGAGTGGAAGGAATGGTTGGCTTCTCTCACTAAAGGTAAGTACTAATTGTAATGATGACGAGTGGAAGGAATGGTTGGGTTCTCTCACTAAAGGTAAGTACTAATTGTAATGATGACGAGTGGAAGGAATGGTTGGCTTCTCTCACTAAAGGTAAGTACTAATTGTAATGATGATGAGTGGAAGGAATGGTTGGCTTCTCTCACTAAAGGTAAGTACAAATTGTAATGATTAGTGGAAGGAATGGTTGGCTTCTCTCACTAAAGGTAAGTACTAATAGTAATGATGATGAGTGGAAGGAATGGTTGGCTTCTCTCACTAAAGGTAAGTACAAATTGTAATGATTAGTGGAAGGAATGGTTGGCTTCTCTCACTAAAGGTAAGTACTAATAGTAATGATGATGAGTGGAAGGAATGGTTGGCTTCTCTCACTAAAGGTAAGTACAAATTGTAATGATTAGTGGAAGGAATGGTTGGCTTCTCTCACTAAAGGTAAGTACTAATTGTAATGATGACGAGTGGAAGGAATGGTTGGCTTCTCTCACTAAAGGTAAGTACAAATTGTAATGATTAGTGGAAGGAATGGTTGGCTTCTCTCACTAAAGGTAAGTACTAATTGTGATGATGACGAGTGGAAGGAATGGTTGGCTTCTCTCACTAAAGGTAAGTACTAATTGTAATGATGATGAGTGGAAGGAATGGTTGGCTTCTCACTAAAGGTAAGTACTAATTGTGATGATGACGAGTGGAAGGAATGGTTGGCTTCTCTCACTAAAGGTAAGTACTAATTGTGATGATGACGAGTGGAAGGAATGGTTGGCTTCTCTCAGGTAAGTACTAGTGTATAGTGCAAACTGGCCTGTGTTGACTAATAATTACCAAACAAATATTTACAAGTAAAGAGAGGCTGTCTCGTAATCTTGTTAGCCTGCATCAAGGAATTCATTGATTTCAGTGGTGTTGTTTGGACACAGAGTACAGCTATACTCTGAAACCATAGTTGTAGTCTGTTTACAGGCAAGGATGGTCTTGAGCAATGGGAATTAAGCCTGCCCTCATTTATACAGAGACTGGTGTACAAATAATCTTTTGCTTACGTTAATCCATCAAATTTTGCAAGAATGCAAGAAATGTTATCAACTGGTCCTATATTTATCTAAATACTGTGTTGTATTTGTAGATATTGATGGTAATGATGCATTTGATGATGAACAGAATGATCCTGAGTATAACTTCCTGGCAGAGGATGAACCAGAGGACATAGAAGACTTCAGGAATGATAGAGCTGTACAAATTACAAGTAAGAACATTTCACACACACACACACACACACACACACTCGCACACACACTCACACATACACTATACAAATGTAGGATAGTACCATCTGTTGTACAATTAACCACATAGATTGCAATTGTGATGTAAGAATTCCCTATGAGGAATTTGGTGTCACAGAGTCTATATAATATTGAGTTTAATGATGTTTTCATGTTTAACAATTGGAAGATTTGTGAACTCTATAAGAATAATGATACAAGAACTCAGTGTCAAATATTTGATGATAAGAGAACTGTGTGATGAGTTTGATGATAAGAGAACTCTGATGAGTTTGATGATAAGAGAACTCTGTGTGATGAGTTTGATGATAAGAGAACTCTGTGTGATGAGTTTGATGATAAGAGAACTCTGTGTGATGAGTTTGATGATAAGAGAACTCTGTGTGATGAGTTTGATGATAAGAGAACTCTGTGTGATGAGTTTGATGATAAGAGAACTCTGTGTGATGAGTTTGATGATGAGAGAACGCTGTGTGATGAGTTTAATAATAAGAGAACTCTGTGTGATGAGTTTGATGATAAGAGAACTCTGTGTGATGAGTTTGATGATAAGAGAACTCTGTGTGATGAGTTTGATGATAAGAGAACTCTGTGTGATGAGTTTGATGATAAGAGAACTCTGTGTGATGAGTTTGATGATAAGAGAACTGTGTGTGATGAGTTTGATGATAAGAGAACTCTGTGTGATGAGTTTGATGATAAGAGAACTCTGTGTGATGAGTTTGATGATAAGAGAACTCTGTGTGATGAGTTTGATAAGAGAACGCTGTGTGATGAGTTTGATGATAAGAGAACTCTGTGTGATGAGTTTGATGATAAGAGAACTCTGTGTGATGAGTTTGATGATAACAGAACTCTGTGTGATGAGTTTGATGATAAGAGAACTCTGTGTGATGAGTTTGATGATAAGAGAACTCTGTGTGCTGAGTTTGATGACATGAGAACTCTGTGTGATGAGTTTGATGATAAGAGAACTCTGATGAGTTTGATGATAAGAGAACTCTGTGTGATGAGTTTGATGATATGAGAACTGTGTGTGATGAGTTTGATGATAAGAGAACTCTGTGTGATGAGTTTGATGATAAGAGAACTCTGTGTGATGAGTTTGATGATAAGAGAACTGTGTGTGATGAGTTTGATGATAAGAGAACTGTGTGTGATGAGTTTGATGATAAGAGAACTCTGTGTGATGAGTTTGATGATAAGAGAACTCTGTGTGATGAGTTTGATGATAAGAGAACTGTGTGTGATGAGTTTGATGATAAGAGAACTGTGTGTGATGAGTTTGATGATAAGAGAACTGTGTGTGATGAGTTTGATGATAAGAGAACTGTGTGTGATGAGTTTGATGATTAGAGAACTCTGTGATGAGTTTGATGATAAGAGAACTCTGATGAGTTTGATGATAAGAGAACTCTGTGTGATGAGTTTGATGATATGAGAACTGTGTGTGATGAGTTTGATGATAACAGAACTCTGTGTGATGAGTTTGATGATAAGAGAACTGTGTGTGATGAATTTGATGATATGAGAACTGTGTGTGATGAGTTTGATGATAAGAGAACTCTGTGTGATGAGTTTGATGATATGAGAACTGTGTGTGATGAGTTTGATGATATGAGAACTGTGTGTGATGTGTTTGATAAGAGAAATCTGTGTGATGTGTTTGATGATAAGAGAACTCTGTGTGATGAGTTTGATGATAAGAGAACTCTGTGTGATGAGTTTGATGATAACAGAACTCTGTGTGATGAGTTTGATGATAAGAGAACTCTGTGTGATGAGTTTGATGATAAGAGAACTCTGTGTGATGAGTTTGATGATAAGAACTGTGTGTGATGAGTTTGATGATAAGAGAACTCTGTGTGATGAGTTTGATGATAACAGAACTCTGTGTGATGAGTTTGATGATAAGAGAACTCTGTGTGATGAGTTTGATGATATGAGAACTGTGTGTGATGAGTTTGATGATAACAGAACTCTGTGTGATGAGTTTGATGATAAGAGAACTCTGTGTGATGAGTTTGATGATAAGAGAACTCTGTGTGATGAGTTTGATGATAAGAGAACTCTGTGTGATGAGTTTGATGATAAGAGAACTCTGTGTGATGAGTTTGATGATAAGAGAACTCTGTGTGATGAGTTTGATGATATGAGAACTGTGTGTGATGAGTTTGATGATATGAGAACTGTGTGTGATGTGTTTGATAAGAGAAATCTGTGTGATGTGTTTGATGATAAGAGAACTCTGTGTGATGAGTTTGATGATAAGAGAACTCTGTGTGATGAGTTTGATGATAACAGAACTCTGTGTGATGAGTTTGATGATAAGAGAACTCTGTGTGATGAGTTTGATGATAAGAGAACTCTGTGTGATGAGTTTGATGATATGAGAACTGTGTGTGATGAGTTTGATGATAACAGAACTCTGTGTGATGAGTTTGATGATAAGAGAACTCTGTGTGATGAGTTTGATGATAAGAGAACTCTGTGTGATGAGTTTGATGATAAGAGAACTCTGTGTGATGAGTTTGATGATAAGAGAACTCTGTGTGATGAGTTTGATGATAAGAGAACTCTGTGTGATGAGTTTGATGATAAGAGAACTCTGTGTGATGAGTTTGATGATGAGAGAACGCTGTGTGATGAGTTTAATAATAAGAGAACTCTGTGTGATGAGTTTGATGATAAGAGAACTCTGTGTGATGAGTTTGATGATAAGAGAACTCTGTGTGATGAGTTTGATGATAAGAGAACTCTGTGTGATGAGTTTGATGATAAGAGAACTCTGTGTGATGAGTTTGATGATAAGAGAACTGTGTGTGATGAGTTTGATGATAAGAGAACTCTGTGTGATGAGTTTGATGATAAGAGAACTGTGTGTGATGAGTTTGATGATAAGAGAACTCTGTGTGATGAGTTTGATGATAACAGAACTCTGTGTGATGAGTTTGATGATAAGAGAACTCTGTGTGATGAGTTTGATGATAAGAGAACTCTGTGTGCTGAGTTTGATGACATGAGAACTCTGTGTGATGAGTTTGATGATATGAGAACTGTGTGTGATGAGTTTGATGATAAGAGAACTCTGTGTGATGAGTTTGATGATAAGAGAACTCTGTGTGATGAGTTTGATGATAAGAGAACTGTGTGTGATGAGTTTGATGATATGAGAACTGTGTGTGATGAGTTTGATAAGAGAACTCTGTGTGATGAGTTTGATGATATGAGAACTGTGTGTGATGAGTTTGATGATATGAGAACTGTGTGTGATGTGTTTGATAAGAGAAATCTGTGTGATGTGTTTGATGATAAGAGAACTCTGTGTGATGAGTTTGATGATAAGAGAACTCTGTGTGATGAGTTTGATGATAAGAGAACTGTGTGTGATGAGTTTGATGATAAGAGAACTCTGTTTGATGATAAGAGAACTCTGTGTGATGAGTTTGATGATAAGAGAACTCTGTGTGATGAGTTGATGATAAGAGAACTGTGTGTGATGAGTTTGATGATAAGAGAACTCTGTGTGATGAGTTTGATGATAAGAGAACTCTGTGTGATGAGTTTGATGATAAGAGAACTCTGTGTGATGAGTTGATGATAAGAGAACTGTGTGTGATGAGTTTGATGATAAGAGAACTGTGTGTGATGAGTTTGATGATAAGAGAACTCTGTGTGATGAGTTTGATGATAAGAGAACTCTGTGTGATGAGTTTGATGATAAGAGAACTCTGTGTGATGAGTTTGATGATAAGAGAACTCTGTGTGATGAGTTTGATGATAAGAGAACTCTGTGTGATGAGTTTGATGATAAGAGAACTCTGTGTGATGAGTTTGATGATAAGAGTACTGTGTGATGAGTTTGATGATAAGAGAACTCTGTGTGATGAGTTTGATGAGGGGACCATGTGTGAAGAATTTGATAATAAAAGATATCTGATGAGTTTGGATAAAAGATGTCTGATGAATTGATAGTAAAGAGAACTCTCTTGATGAGATATATGTACATGTAGGTGATAAAAGAACATAGTGATAATATAAATAGATATTGTCATGTCCCCCATTGATTATGTACAGTCAAGTCTTTGTTTCAATTTAGTTAGAATAAATTTTATAATCATTTTCAAAACTGCAGAACTGATTCTTTCACGATTGGGAAGATGAAGTAGTTACCAAAACACAGGTGAAAAGTTTCACTAGTGGTGCTTGCAGAATAAGTCAGTAGAATATAGATTGATTCTCTGTCATGTCTTGTATGTTGGCCATCAACTTTGTCTACTTTCGTCTTCTTTTCTGAAACCATCTGTCAGATTACTTGGATATTTAGTGTACATGTGTGTTTGTTGAAGTCTATTCAGATTTGTTCATCCCATGTTGATATGTGTCGTTTTCTGTTTTTGGCAATTTGTTTTGGTAAATTGGCATAGTTCCACCCTATTGTCTGAAAATTAGTCAATTCTGTCATGATTGAAAGATAACCATCATAGTAAATTATTAGGAAACATATTTAACTACTCATAGACTAAAGAATTTTAAATGTATGTTGTTTTGAAGCCATAAGCTAATGATGATAGGAGATATGTTTTGTAGAAATGAAGTTTTTGATTTTATAATTGATATTGACTCAAGAACCACAAACACTTCATCACTATGGTTATTCTTAATTGTAGCATAATTGAACTGTTTCTAGACAATGCTGAACTCATAACAGGCAAGGTTCACCTTGTCCATCTTCTGTAATAATTTATGTAACAAACATTATGAACAGCTGAGCTATTCACACTCACAAGATTCTTGTTAATAATATCCACAGAAAAGGAAGTGAATGAGTTGTTGGATGAACTGTTAGAAACAGTAAGTATGGTCATTTCTTCTATTTAAAGCCATGAGGTATAAAGGGAAGGATACGTTGTGAATTCACATTGTTTGATAAAAACTTGGATGCTAAGTGAGAGAAAATACATTGCTTTCATTCACTTTCACAGTATGGAGTTAGAATCGATCCAAACTTTAGGTGAAAGTAACCTGTGGATCTTGCTAGTAAACTTTGTATAAACCATGTTGCTGAGTTTTTCTATTGTTATTGGAATTATACAGCTATGCGTAGAAGCTGTTGACAATATGTTTAATTAATAGAATTTTTCCTACCAAAGCCAATACATTCATACATCACTTTTACCCAAGTTCTGATCAATGTCAGCTCCTTACTAATAAGAGAAAGTGAATGACACCAATACACTTTATTTCAGTTAGGATCCATGTTTTTTTATTTAGTACATGAATTGTCACAAGTTACAACTTGTTAATTCATGGTATCATCTTGCTTACCAGAAAGACCTGTTGATCATATCAACATTTTTTCCAGTAATTTTATAGTCTTTTTTTTTTATAAAGTACAAAAATAATAACAAATGTAAGAATATGGGATGGTTGAAAAGAGAAGTGAATTGTACAGCCTACAGGTTTTGTTAACACTCTGAGTTACTTTCATCCTTTCCACTATAAGTACCAGATCACCAATAACAACACAGAACTTAGAAGTAATAGATGGATAAGAACCAAGAACTGTTTTGCTTGAGTTTTCAGACTGAGGACAGTTGCAAGACTTGTTGAATTTTCACTTTTCTATTTTATTTCTTGTAGTATGGAAATGAAGACTTGTATGATGCGGATATGATAGATGATGTATTAGATGATGAAGAACCATTTAATGTACCTCCAGCAATAACGTATGTATGCTATAATTATGTAACCATCCACTAGTTTAGTAGTATGTGTATATATATAGTTGGACCTCATTAGTACAAATTCGCACTCGGTTACAATGAACACTAGTCAGAGGTATCGATCTCATGCCATTGTTTGCTATGTAATGTTTAGAACAACCTCAAGATAGTGAAAACCTGTTAACAACAAACTGATTTTCCATCAGAGAACAGTTTACTTTTATCATAGTGCTACAAAAGGATAAAACTTCAATGACACGGCTCTTCACAAGTCAACAGTGTGAATGGAGATGTTAGCTGATAAACACCATGTAGTCACACTGTCTGTGTTCACACAAACTATCGTGATTGCAAAGTTCAAATGATCAAAGTGATTTACGTCATGGTGAAGTCTTGAAAATTTAATGTCAAACCCAGTACCTGAATTGTTTACTATCCTGAAGAAGAAAGAAGACGTTCTGAAGAACACAACAAAATCGAGCTGAGTCGTAAGCGTTTCCATTTCTCCACCATGTTGAATAGCACCCAATAATATACCATGTTGAATAGCACCCAATATATACCATGTTGAATAGCACCCCCGGTTATAACAAAATATGGATATAACAAACTGAATTCCCTAGTCCCAAGCTATTCGTACTACCAAGGTTTGACTGTAGTATGTAATTAGATTCAAGGTTCTGAGAAAGACTGTACAGTGTATGTTTTATGTCCACTTACAATTTTATTTTCCTTCAACCCACATTCTGTCTCTGTCATCAGTTTCTTACAAATAAACCTGGGATGTATTGATTGTTTGTTTATCAGTCCCCGCCGGATGAAGTCCGGGACGGGGACTTATGGATTGGGTTCCGTCCATCTGTCCGTTCGTCCGTCCGCAGCCATTTCTTGGAGATGCCTGGACCAATTTTTTTTCAAACTTGGTACAGGGGCAACATACAATGGCATACATATGCATGTCAATTTGTTTCATGATACGATCCAATATGGCCACCTAGCAGCCATTTTGTTTTCGAATTTTCCCTGTCCAAAGCCATAACTCAGATATGCTTGAACAGATCTCATTCAAAGTTGGTATTAGGACAGTGTTCTATGACATACATGTGCATATTCATTGTTGTCATAATATGATCCAATATGGCTGTCTGGCAGCCATTTTGTTTGCAAATTTTCCATGTCCGAAGCCATAACTCAGACATACTTGAACAGATCTCATTCAAAGTTGGTATTAGGACAGTGTTCTACGACATACATGTGCATATTATCCATTTTCGTTGTGATACAAGCCGATATGGCTGCCTGGCAGCCATTTTGTTGGCACAGTTTTCATGTCCAAAGCCATAACTCAGACATGCTTGAACAGCAACAAGTGAAAATTATGTGATGTGAAATCATGAAGTGGGCTCTCCAGAACCCAAAGTTTATGAAAATATCGGAATTTCCTGGAGTGGCATTCCCCTTTAACATGCCATGGTGTGCCAAGACTTGATAGAGTTCTGGCGTATTGTTGAACTTGTCCTTTACACACAGACACTCAATGCTACGTATTTTCCACTTTTTATCAGGTTTGCAGAGCCTCTTAGTAGTTTCTTAAGTCAACAGAAAGAGACGGCAGAAATGAAGTTGAAAGAACAATTTGAGAAAAGACAGAAAAAAGAACCGTCACTTTCTAGAAGAAGTCAAGAGAATGTCCTACCAACAATCACATTAAATGAAAGAGAACAGTTAAAACAGCAATTACAACAGGTAAGCATGTATGTAGGTCAGACAGTGTTAATCAATGTAAGAAATCCTACCATGCAGGATGTCACACCATTAGGTTCAAATCAGAGTGGTTTTGATAACGTTGTCAACCCCTAGTAAAGGAGGGGGAAATGGTTGTGGAGTCAATGGTTAAATGGTTGGCTTGTAATCTGTACATTGCTGGTTGTGAAGTCATGATGGTTGAATGGTTACAGTGGCTGGCTTGTAATCTCTACATTGCTGGTTGTGGAGTCATGATAGTTGAATGGTTAGAGTGGCTGACTTGTAATCTGTACATTGCTGGTTGTGGAGTCATGATGGTTGAATAGTTAGAGTGGCTGACTTGTAATCTGTACATTGCTGGTTGTGGAGTCATGATGGTTGAATAGTTACTGAGTTAGAGTGGCTGACTTGTAATCTGTACATTGCTGGTTGTGGAGTCATGATGGTTGAATAGTTAGAGTGGCTGACTTGTAATCAGTACATTGCTGGTTGTGGAGTCATGATGGTTGAATGTTAGAGTGGCTGACTTGTAATCTGTACATTGCTGGTTGTGGAGTCATGATAGTTGAATGGTTAGAGTGGCTGACTTGTTCTGTTGTCAAGTAAGTTGTTTTACCATGAGCCGTATGAATGGAATTCAACTAAATATTGTAAACACACAAAATAGAAAAGACCCCTTGAAAAGCTCTGTATATCGTTACTTGTATTGATTTATATGTTTATGCATTAAACTGTAGACAGTGGAGAAGACACTGTCTATGATTAAGCCATTGCTAGTAATAATTTGTGTTGTTATTGTTCACAGCATGTACAGTTACTATGTCAAGTCTATGTTATGTGCCAAGGACAAAGTAATCTGGCAAAAGAAGCAACACAGTGCAGGGTTTTTGTGGTAAGTATTCTTTACTTTACTGTAACGCTTAATATTTGTTACTTTTAATTTTGTGTATTGGAGAATTCATCAGTTCAAGTCTTCTGATTAGCTGAATACTTCATTGTTTATCATTAATGGTATGCTGTACACTGGCGTGATGTATGTATGTGTGTGTGTGTGTGTGTGTGTGTGTGTGTGTGTGTGTGTACGTACATATGTATGTGTGTGTGTGTGTCTCTGTCTGTTTGTCTGTGTGTATGTATGTACGACCTCAGTAGTATGGCTTACTCTTAAAGTTGGGCCTTTCTGCCATACAACCTCGGTCTGCAAAACCCATATCCGTGCTGTAAAGATTAATATTGACTGTCATTGTTTTTTTCAGACTGAGCTGGATATGTTTGCGAATAGAAATGAAGAGACACTCCTACAACTTGTTGGACAAAATCAGTTTGCTATCAAATCTGACTTTCGTGTTACCAACCTGCAGGATGGACTACAGATTGTCAATATGTCTGGCCCTAGATCAGGTACTTACATCTGTGAATGTATAATATTCATATTATATCAACATCTCAAAATAAAAGAATTAGAATTTGACTGATTTTGTCATATGTGTATCTCAAAACTTGAAAAACTTGATGAATGAACAAATCAGTAAATCAATCAATCAATCAATCAATCAATCAATCAATCAATCAATCAACCAATCAATCAATCAATTAGATTAGAGCTACAGTTACTGTGCCTCAGGCCGTCATCATTCTCATAACTTTTTGTGGTTTTCTTTTATCCATATGAAATCTGAAAATGATGTTCACAGTTCAATGTACTCACTGAATATCAACGAAAGCGATAATTTCAAAACACTTGAAGAATTGTGGTAATATACATTTCCCACCTTAAAACGTTTATTCAGCATAAATGACTGAACACAATAACTCTTAGACTATGTTTCTAAAATGGCTGTATAACTCCTTAGAAATGTATTTGACTGAAGTGTATAAACCCTGTATAGCAATATATAATTTGTAATTTTACATACATAATTTGTAATTTTACAAATTCCAATGTCTAATTTAGTTTTTGCAGATGAAAACGGTGGAAGGAAACGAGAGGGTAGAGGTTGGACTTTGCCTAGTATCAGTGATTGGGCACAGGAGATTATAGCTACTCATGAAGTATTTATGTATCCAGAATTATTACCTATATGTGGTATTGCCAAGTCTGTCAATAAAAAAGTCACCTTTGCAGAGGCAGAAGATAAGTAAGTGTAATTAATGCTTAACACCCAAACTCTTTTTAATAGTCAGCTAAAATTACAGGGTAGTTCTAGTTTCTCAAAGAGTTATTATGCCTTCTCAATGCATGTTTACATTCTAACTATTTTGATAAGCCAAAAGTACAGACCAGTGACTAGCTTATCAGAGTGTTCACATTCTAATTATTTTAATAAGCCAAAAGTACAGACCAATGACTAGCTTATCAGAGTGTTCACATTCTAACTATTTTAATAAGCCAAAAGTACAGACCAATGACTAGCTTATCAGAGTGTTCACATTCTAACTATTTTAATAAGCCAAAAGTACAGACCAATGACTAGCTTAGGCCAAAAAAAATTTATCTGGTTCTGGTGAGGGTAAACTTTCTAAAGTGGTGCGATGACGTGAATTTTTTTTTTTCCTAATTTTTTTTTTTTTTGCAAATTAGTAAATACACATTTTTTTGACACTTTACATACTCTGTTCTATCATATTTATCTCTTGAAAAACTTCCTTTTTCTTCGAAGCAGTTTAGGCTTTGTATTTAAGCAGTCTTGGCATATAGGGTAGATTTCAGCTGCTTGTTCTCCTGATATCAGGAATAAATAAGGACCGGGAAAGCAAAAATTATTGGGGGGAAAAAAGGATCGACGCGAGGCTATTCAAGACACGCATGCGCTGACCAGAACCAGATATATATATTTTTTTGGCCTTATCAGAGTGTTCACATTCTAACTATTTTAATAAGCCAAAAGTACAGACCAGTGACCAGCTTATCAGAGTGTTCACATTCTAACTATTTTAATAAGCCAATAGTACAGACCAGTGACTAGCTTATCAGAGTGTTCACATTCTAACCATTTTAATCAGCCAAAAGTACAGACCAGTGACTAGCTTATCAGAGTCTTCATATTCTAACTAGTTTGATAAGCCAATAGTACAGACCAGTGACTAGCTTATCAGAGTCTTCATATTCTAACTAGTTTGATAAGCCAAAAGTACAGACCAGTGACTAGCTTATCAGAGTCTTCATATTCTAACTAGTTTGATAAGCCAAAGGTACAGACCAGTGACTAGCTTATCAGAGTGTTCACATTCTAACTATTTTAATCAGCCAAAGGTACAGACCAGTGACTAGCTTATCAGAGTGTTCACATTCTAACTATTTTAATAAGCCAATAGTACAGACCAGTGACTAGCTTATCAGAGTGTTCACATTCTAACTATTTTAATAAGCCAAAAGTACAGACCAGTGACTAGCTTATCAGAGTGTTCACATTCTAACTATTTTAATAAGCCAATAGTACAGACCAGTGACTAGCTTATCAGAGTGTTCACATTCTAACTATTTTAATAAGCCAAAAGTACAGACCAGTGACTAGCTTATCAGAGTGTTTACATTCTAACTATTTTGATAAGCCAAAAGTACAGACCAGTGACTAGCTTATCAGAGTGTTTACATTCTAACTATTTTGATAAGCCAAAAGTACAGACCAGTGACTAGCTTATCAGAGTATTCACATTCTAACTATTTTGATAAGCCAAAAGTACAGACCAGTGACTAGCTTATCAGAGTGTTTACATTCTATTTTAATAAGCCAAAAGTACAGACCAGTGACTAGCTTCTATGTTAGTTTACTGGGCCAAAAGTATAAATATGTTCAGTGTTCAATTTCTCACATTTGTCACTGGACATTCAATTATCATTGCTTTCTTATTTTTGTATCAGAATGATATGTTTACAAACTGTGAGGTCATGAAAGAAACGCATGTCCTTTTTACAAATAAATGAACTGTCTGGAATTAATCTGGTATGTTTTAGTTTGCTAGCTTTAGGCCTGCACCAGTTCAAGGATTGTCAAAACTGGGCCAAGTTAATAGCACAGAATATGTTGCCAGTGAAGAAAGTTGAACAAATTAAGATTCGTGTCAAGAATTTATCAGCCCCACGAGCCAAAGATAATATAGTCAAGGTATAGTAACATTATATTCCTTTCTGTGTTAGTGTGTGAATCAATCTCTTTGTTTCAGCTAATATTGGATAGATTTGTCTATTTTAGCCAATTCTGAACAAATATTTTAGAATAATTCATTTGTTCAGCAAATACTTACAGGCATATTTCTCTGTTTGGTGAGTGCTTTTTGATGAACTTATTTATCAAACATTTTCAGATCCAAAACTTTAGGATAAACCTCTGTGCTTAACCAATGTTGATAGATTCAATCAACGAATCTTTCATTTTTTACACAGTTGTACAAAAGACATCACACTTTACCAACCCTGCCTGTATTTATTGAAAGTGTCGTGGATGGCTGTCAGGTAGTGCCACTACATCTACCTGGTAATCGTAAACCAGAATGGTTGAAGGTATGTATCAGTGGAAAAGTTACAACCGAGATCATAGTTTTGTGCAAAATACAGTCTAAGCAACATCATTATAAAGTTCATGAATTTAACTTAGTATTGCACCAAAATGTTTATCATTACAATTGAACCAGTTGTGGTCTTTTACTTTGACTCTGTTGTTTAGTTGAAGCATTATTGTAAATATGACTAAATGAAAGAGCTGTTTTTGGTTCAGGCAGAATGTTACAATTTAACTTTATTTGATGAAAACATTGCTTTGAATATAAATGCTTCAGACATTGTGTTCACTGTCTGAGATAACACCAACTGTTTCTGGTATTGGAAGTGATTGATTACAATGACATGATTATTACAAACAGTTTCTACAGCATTTTTTCTAAGAGAACAAATTGATGGTTGATTGAATTACAGTTATGTTGAGCAGACTGTACTTTTCATAGAAATATGATCTCAGTTGTATTCCACAGAATTGTAGTGTTTCTACTGTTAATATTCAAAGACTTGTACAATGTTATGCACTATGTCAAGCATTACTACTTTATTTCAGTACTATACATATACATATGTGAAGAGACTAAGTAAGACTAAAACTAAGTAAAAAATAATATCATTTTTCCAAATATTGATTTCTATGTAAGATTATATTTTATTGCTGAAAGTTTAAAGTCCTTTGTGGTAAAGCAGTGAACAAATCATTTGCTTGTTACAGTCATACTGTCACAATAATACTTGTAACCATGCCTTGAATTTGAAGAATTATAGACTATTCTACCCTACATGTACAGTGATTATTTTCTTCTTAGTTTTTTCATGGTAACATCTGAAAAATGATGGGTCATTGGTTAAAAAACTGTGAATGTGCGTGTACATGTCATCATGCGTACATGTTAGGTTGGTCATGTTTTCAGTTCATACTCATACTATTAACCATCAGGATACTGTAGAGAAATGACAATTTAAACTCAGAAGAAAACTATGACTGTCTCACATTTTAGTGATAAATTATATTGTATGCCAAGATACACACTTCTGAGGTCACTGTCGTACCATCAATGATGTTGTGGTTATCTTGTACACCTAGATACACACTTCTGAGGCCTCTGTCATACCATCAATGATGTTGTGGTTATCTTGTACACCTAGATACACACTTCTGAGGCCTCTGTCATACCATCAATGATGTTGTGGTTATCTTGTACACTTAGATACACACTTCTGAGGCCTCTGTCATACCATCAATGATGTTGTGGTTATCTTGTACACTTAGATACACACTTCTGAGGCCACTGTCGTACCATCAATGATGTTGTGGTTATCTTGTACACCTAGATACACACTTCTGAGGCCTCTGTCATACCATCAATGATGTTGTGGTTATCTTGTACACTTAGATACACACTTTTGAGGCCACTGTCGTACCATCAATGATGTTGTGGTTATCTTGTACACCTAGATACACACTTCTGAGGTCATTGTCATACCATCAATGATGTTGTGGTTATCTTGTACACCTAGATACACACTTCTGAGGTCTCTGTCATACCATCAATGATGTTGTGGTTATCTTGTACACCTAGATACACACTTCTGAGGCCACTGTCGTACCATCAATGATGTTGTGGTTATCTTGTACACCTAGATACACACTTCTGAGGCCACTGTCGTACCATCAATGATGTTGTGGTTATCTTGTACACCTAGATAGACACTTCTGAGTCCACTGTCATACCATCAATGATGTTGTGGTTATCTTGTACACCTAGATACACACTTCTGAGGCCTCTGTCATACCATCAATGATGTTGTGGTTATCTTGTACACTTAGATACACACTTCTGAGGCCACTGTCGTACCATCAATGATGTTGTGGTTATCTTGTACACCTAGATACACACTTCTGAGGTCATTGTCATACCATCAATGATGTTGTGGTTATCTTGTACACCTAGATACACACTTCTGAGGCCACTGTCGTACCATCAATGATGTTGTGGTTATCTTGTACACCTAGATACACACTTCTGAGGTCATTGTCATACCATCAATGATGTTGTGGTTATCTTGTACACCTAGATACACACTTCTGAGGTCATTGTCATACCATCAATGATGTTGTGGTTATCTTGTACACCTAGATAGACACTTCTGAGGCCACTGTCGTACCATCAATGATGTTGTGGTTATCTTGTACACCTAGATAGACACTTCTGAGTCCACTGTCATACCATCAATGATGTTGTGGTTATCTTGTACACCTAGATACACACTTCTGAGGTCTCTGTCATACCATCAATGATGTTGTGGTTTTCTTGTACACCTAGATACACACTTCTGAGTCCACTGTCGTACCATCAATGATGTTGTGGTTATCTTGTACACCTAGATACACACTTCTGAGTCCACTGTCGTACCATCAATGATGTTGTGGTTATCTTGTACACCTAGATACACACTTCTGAGTCCACTGTCGTACCATCAATGATGTTGTGGTTATCTTGTACACCTAGATGCACACTTCTGAGTCCACTGTCGTACCATCAATGATGTTGTGGTTATCTTGTACACTTAGATACACACTTCTGAGGCCTCTGTCATACCATCAATGATGTTGTGGTTATCTTGTACACCTAGATACACACTTCTGAGTCCACTGTCGTACCATCAATGATGTTGTGGTTATCTTGTACACCTAGATACACACTTCTGAGGCCTCTGTCGTACCATCAATGATGTTGTGGTTATCTTGTACACCTAGATACACACTTCTGAGTCCACTGTCGTACCATCAATGATGTTGTGGTTATCTTGTACACCTAGGTACACACTTCTGAGTCCACTGTCGTACCATCAATGATGTTGTGGTTATCTTGTACACCTAGATACACACTTCTGAGTCCACTGTCGTACCATCAGTGATGTTGTGGTTATCTTGTACACCTAGATGCACACTTCTGAGGTCTCTGTCATACCATCAATGATGTTGTGGTTATCTTGTACACCTAGATACACACTTCTGAGGTCTCTGTCATACCATCAATGATGTTGTGGTTATCTTGTACACCTAGATACACACTTCTGAGGCCTCTGTCATACCATCAATGATGTTGTGGTTATCTTGTACACCTAGATACACACTTCTGAGGCCTCTGTCATACCATCAATGATGTTGTGGTTATCTTGTACACCTAGATAGACACTTCTGAGGTCTCTGTCATACCATCAATGATGTTGTGGTTATCTTGTACACCTAGATACACACTTCTGAGGCCTCTGTCATACCATCAGTGATGTTGTGGTTATCTTGTACACCTAGATACACACTTCTGGGGCCACTCTCATACCATTAGTGATATTGTGATTATCTTTTAATCCTGCCATCCTGTCAATTTTTAAAATTATTTTTCTGGATCGAACAAATATAGGGTCGGTAAGGTCATGAGAAACACAGAAATAAAAAAGGCCACCCTTACCAGTTTTAAAATAAGTCACACATCATGTTGAAGGATGACATGTTATATTACAATGTCTTTTATTTCAGACGTATGAAAAACAACAGGAATTCAAAAGAATAAAAGAAGAGAAAGAGAAACAGGAAAAAGAAGAGAAAGAGAGAATGGAGAATAGAGACAATATTGGAGTAAATGAAGGCAGTATTCTAGTGAATGAACCAGGACATAGTAATCGGAAATTATGTCTGCCTGCATTGAATAAAGGACGGAAACCAGACAGTTTTTATCAACAGATCCTAGGTGCACCAGAACTCAATAAACCTCTCATAGCAAAACCAATCCTACCTAAAGGTGGTATGGCAATGGTATCCAATATTAAAGTCAATACAATGCCAAAGCGAGGTAAAGTCAAAATTAGGAAACAGATGCCCAAGCCAAGTCAGATAGCACCAGCTGTTTCTATGATATCAGCAATGCCTGGGTCTATCTCACTACAGCCTGCTGTACCAACTATTATTACTGTCCCCTCTATGTGTCCTATCACCATGGCAAATACAACCACTGTTCAACTTGGCACTGTAGCTGCAACATCAACACTAGTAACTCAAAGTATAGGTAAACCTGTACAACTGCTTCCCAACAGAATAACAGAAATCCCCAAATCAACACCAATTGTAATTTCTCCAGTCAAGATTGCATCACCTCCAACCATTATAGTTGGTGCACCTTCACCAAAAGTTGCAGAATCAAGGATGGATATGTCTAAGGTACTGACACCTACTACTACAACAAACTCTGATATCAAATCATCACAGCCAGCAATCCAAGCTGCCGCAGCAACACTTGCCAAGCATGGACAGTCTGTTGTGGAAACAGGTCTGTCACCAGTTGAATTTGTTTCCCAAACAAAAATGACACATGCTGAACTGATGAAATCTGATTCCAAAACAACAACAACAACAACAACAACAACGACAACAACAACAACAAAAACAACGTCTGTAATCACATCGTCTTTGCTGACAAAACCAATTCCGCTAGTAGACAATGTAACAAAATCAGCCAATACAAGTAAAAAAATAGACACATCTACTTGTGCTGTAATAGAATTGGACAGAGATGTTGAAAACAAAATAACTACTAAACCCAATGACAGTATCCATAAGACCAACAGTGATGGTGATAGATTAAGACAGTGTGATGAGCAGCACACTGGGAGAGATTTGAAAACAAGTCATATAACTGATGACATTCAAATAACAGGACAAGATTTTAACACAGGGACAGATATTAAAACAAAGCCTATGTCTGACATAAGTGGAAGTGGACAGACTTTATCCAGAGACAAATTGTCACCACTTGATGTGGACAGGAGCAGAACTGATGCAGTCAGTGATAATTTTGATGCTGACAAGAACAGTGATGGTGTCGTCAATGATAATTATGATGTGAACAGGAGGAATACAAGTGGTGTTGCCGATGGTAACATCAATGATGGTGTTGTCAATGACAACTATGATGTGAACAGGAGGAATAAAAGTGGTGTTGCCAATGGTAACATCAACGATGGTGTTGTCACTGACAACTATGATGTGAACAGGAGGAACACAAGTGATGTTGCCAATGGTAACATCAGTATTGATAGGAACAGACCTAATGATGTCCACGATACTTTTGATGTTGACAAGATTGACTTTGATGAGATGGATGATAATGATAGGTCAGCATCTGATAATGAAGAAGAAACAAATGACATTGCTATGGAAACAAGCTACCATGATACAGGTAGTGGTTGTCATCATGAAAGTGATAACATTGATGCAAATGATGATGTGCTATTGCTTGACAAAGATGATGTTGGAGATGACAATACTGATTCTAACCCAGACATCAACTTGATGAAACCCAAGTCGTCTACTGCTAGTATCAGAAGTAAACGAGTAAAGACAAAGTTTCGTAAAGATCTTGAATCGACCATAATGTTACTACAACCAGGCCTCATTGATAAAGACATGGTGAGTTTACAATCAAATTACACTTGTAATTTGTCAGTTTACTGCAGTGTATGTAGTTGCAGCACAAGAATCCCTTTCTCATTTGCTAGCTTGTAAGTCACCAGTGTAATGCCGAACTAACCTGTAGTTTAAACATCAGGTCAGTGTCAACATTTGCTAAGTTGTTGAGGTGTTAGTGTCATTCTAGTGTTTACACTCAGCACATCCGATGAACCTTGGGTCTAGCACAAGTCAAGTTATTACCCAGCAGTACTAAAAACTAGTGTATACATTTAGAATTGCTGTATGTGATGAGATAATACCAACTGAAGGAAAACTAGAAAATGGTGCCATTGACTTACATGGCAAACACTTGATATGAGAAGTAAAGTGTAAACTATCAGACACTGCCAAAGTTGATTTCTTGTATTTTCATTTGTCATTTATTTTCAGAGTGAAGAGAAAGATAATGCTCTTGCCCAAGCCTTTTTGACAAGAGTTAAGGCAAGTACTGGTATCGTCAATTTGAAAGACTGAAAGATCTCGCTGTTCACATTCCCATAATTACTTGTTATTATATTTATTGAGTGATTAGAGGGAGAGGGAGGAGCACAGTGGGAAATCATTGAGTTTTAGACAAGGTTGCTGGCATGAAATAGTATGATCACATTCACTTTACTCAGGGGCAGATTTAAAAAAAAATTTGTCAGAATATGACAGAACCCCTTGACATGTGAGTGCTAGTGTGGCGTACTAGGGGTATAGTGTTTACGGTGTTCTCTGCAGCCTACTTTCATGGATGTAGGAAGTGCAGGTGCAGCAGAAAACACTGCTAACACAAGTTATACCTCCTGAGTACCAACACTGACACTCACACTCCATAAAGTGCTGGCACAACAGGATCATAGAGAAACTACACATGTGTATATTTAGCAATGGTATTATTAGTACAATGTTTACCTGGAACAGCATTATTCAGTAAAAACCATACATTCAATTTTTTGTAGAAGGAATCATGACTACTCAGTTTGCGTGTCATTCGCATACATGTATGCAATCATGTTTTCAGTATTGCACTGTAGTGTAAATACCACTAGTATGTGTATGTACAGTTACAAGTAAACACTGGTACATATGTAATCATATTTTATCTTCTAAACCAGCATTAAAACTCATTATCGATCTGAATGTTTTTCCAGTGTTCTGTACCCATAAATTATTATTGGCAACAGGATCTTAGAGAAACTACACAATGTGTAAATTTAGCAATAGCATAGGGTGAATTTATACTCACTTCAAAGTACAAATGAATGTGAATATGATACTAGATAAAAGTAGTTATTATGGAGAAGATGATTTCTTAGTTGGACTATGTCACTTTAAAATAGTCACAGCTAATGTAGATATCTATTCATACTATCACACTAATCCTACATTGGTTCTTTGTTGCAGGAGGTTCTTTGGGACAAACCAAACAACTACAAATGCTTCTTGGAAATTTTGTGTGCATTTGGAGAAAACAAGCAACCTATCGCAGAAGTAAATATTATTTAAAATAATACCTTTAAGAAATGTTATATATATTGTCTGTAGATTGCTCTAGTCATAGTTTATCAGGAACACAGACTAGTTAGAGATATATTTAGTATTTCTTATCTTGCCAATATAAAATGAATAAAGATATTAAGATAAGTTAGTAGTCCAAAATATAACTGAAATATGATTGGTGTGTGTGTGTGTGTGTGTGTGTGTGTGTGTGTGTGTGTGTGTGTGTGTGTGTGTGTGTGTGTGTGTGTGTGTGTGTGTGTGTGTGTGTGTGTGCGCGCGCACGCATGTGTGTGGGTGGGTGGGTGGGTATTTATATATGTGTGTATGTGTCTGTTTATTTGTGTGTGTGTGTTAGCATCTGTAAGTGCCTGTGTTTGTGTGCTTTCATGTACATGTATGTGTGAAGGTATTTTGAATCAACACCAATTATTTTCACAAATTAAATCATTTATTACAGCTGTATGGAAAGTTGGAACTGATTCTAAATGAGTGGCCAGGGTTGATAGAAGACTTTACTTGTTTCTTAACAGCAGAGCAAGCCTTAGAATGTGGTCTGGTAAGTCAACCATTTCTTTATGCATAATTAGTCCCCGTCGGACAAAGTCTGGGACGGGGACTTATGGATGGGTTCCGTCTGTCCATCCATCCGTCCGTCTGTCCGCAGCCGTTTCTTGGAGATGGCTGTACTGATTTTTTTCAAACTTGGTACAGGGGCAACATACAATGGCATACATATGCACGTCAATTTGTTTCATGATACGATCCAATATGGCCGCCTAGCAGCCATTTTAATTGTTTTCCCTGTCTAAAGCCATAACTCAGACATGCATGAACAGATCTCATTCAAAGTTGGTATTAGGACAGTGTTCTATGACATACATGTGCATATTCATTGTTGTCATGATACGATCCAATATGGCCACCTAGCAGCCATTTTTTTGTGAATTTTCCATGTCCAAAGCCATAACTCAGATATGCTTGAACAGATCTCATTCAAAGTTGGTATTAGGACAGTGTTCTATGACATACATGTGCATATCCATTTTCGTTGTGATATGATCCCCCATACCCGACCCATCCTTTATTGTTGTAGGCATGTTCCATGTCCAACAAGCAGACGCAACATATCTAAATCTGTTTGATTTAGGTTCACAAGTGTTGTTGCGTGATCAGAGTAGTGATAATTCCTTAGTCATAGCGGGGACTATGTCATTCTCAATGACTTGTTATAGTATATAAAGTGTAGTTGACAGTGGTACAGTCTCTGTGCCATTATGGTCCACCTGTGAGAGCTGTACAGATTAAAGACCCATGTCAGATTAGGGTTGATGTTGAAAACTGTGCAACAGTGCTGTAGAAAAAGTGGATCCAGTTGGCCAAAATTAAGGACTGTTTTGTGGTAACCGTTCTATAATGAAATAGTTGAGATTCCAGAAATAGTCACCATTTAGTACTATACTCCTTGCACTTATCTAAATACTGATTTTTTCTCTCTATGTTTACAGTTCATGAGTCATCTGGAATTTTTGAAAGCAAGGACATTCCTGAGAGAGATTGAGATATATTTTCAGAAACAACCAAACCATTACCAGAAGATATTAAAAGTATTTAAACAGTGGGGAGGAGGTGGTGGAGAAAAGGACTACAGTGAGGTGAGTTAATTTTACAGTGGGGAGGTGGTGGAGGGAGGGGCTATGTTGAGTTGAGTTACGTTTACAGTTGGGGAGATGTTGGAGAGGGGGACTATAGTGAGACAAGCTACTTTTACAATGGGGAGGTGTTGGAGAGAGGGGCTATGTTGAGTTGAGTTACGTTTACAGTTGGGGAGATGTTGGAGAGGGGGACTTTAGTGAGACAAGCTACTTTTACAATGGGGAGGTGTTGGAGAGAGGGGCTATGTTGAGTTGAGTTACGTTTACAGTTGGGGAGGTGGTGGAGAGAGGGACTTAGTGAGGCAAGTTACGTTTACAGTTGGGGAGGTGGTGGAGAGAGACTATAGTGAGGCAAATTACTTTTACGATGGGGAGGTGTTGGAGAGAGGGGCTATGTTTAGGTGACATGCATTGACACTTGGGGAGGTGGTGGAGAGAGACTATGTTGGAGTGAGTCATGTTCATGCCATGTTGTTGGGGAGGATGGGCTGGAGAGGGGGGCTATGTTGAGGTGAGTTGAGTTGAGTTTTTTTCCTAAGACTGGACAAAATCAGTTCTAGGTTGTTACAGTATACAATGAACCTGTTAGATGATACATTTGACCCATCTTCCATTATAATGTAACCACAATGTCCTGACAATGACACAGTAACAACAACTTCTTGTATGACTTCTTGATTGCAGCTGAAGAATACAGTTCTTCCATTACTTCGTGGTCAACCACATCTTGAACAAGAATTTATGCAGTTGATGCCAACAGCCAGACCATCAGAGAGTCACATGACAGACTTTGAAGAAATCAATTGGGAAGATAGAGATGATTATGAGGTAAATCATAGCTACTAGGCCCTGACCTGACCTTGACTTTCAAGATAAAATGTCTATTTTCAGTTTATTTTATTTTGAATGTGAGCATAACTTTACATCATCCATGAGTTCTCAGATATAGCTGTGACTTTTACTATGGCCAGTATGTATGTATGTATGTATGTATGTATGTATGTATGTATGTATGTACGTACGTACGTACGTACGTACGTACGTACGTACGTACGTACGTACATACGTACGTACGTACATACATACATACATACACACATACACACACATACATACATACATACATATATACATACACACATACACGCACACACACATGTACACACACGTGCATGCATGCACGCACGCATGCATGCACACACACACACACACACACACATACCGGTACATACATACATACATACATACATACATACATACATACATACATACATACATACATACATACATACATACATACATAGACACATACATATACATGTACATGCATACACACAAACACACACACACACACACACATGCATGTACTAAATACACACAGGATATTATAGTTTGTATATTATTATTAACTTCCCAGTGTAATAGTGATTGATTTATAACTGCATTACATATCTGACTTCTTTGCCAAATACTGAATTCAGGTGGTTGATTGTTCAGGAAACCTATTCAAAGTTTAACTGAGAGGATCTAATCCTGTCATATCTCATTAAATTAACAGTTTAAATCTACTCATAATTATCCTGTCTGTCTTTCAACAAAACCTGAAAGTAAACCATTGTGTAATATGTCATGTCTTGCATGGGTGCTAATATTGGTATTTGCCCATTTCTATTTTTTCCTTTCCATTACAGCATGATGGTTTTGAGGAGATAGAATTACCAGAGAGTGATGAGGAAAAACAGAATACTAAAAACAAATTACTGAGGAAGACAAGTGGGAAGGTAATGTCCAGTAAACTTTTTCTACTCAGTCCACTATTGTAGGGCCATGTCAAAGTCAACCTTTTAGTGTATTTTATCAGATATAAAGTTATTACTCTGGTATTCCAGGCTTCAGTTTACTAAGAGAGACACAAACTAAAACTGTTGTTACAGTTCCAACATGTTGATCCAATATTGATAAGCAATTGAATAGGTGTTGGTTTAATTACAGCCTCAGTAGGGAGGTTTTCTGAAAACTGGTTTCATAAGCTTATATAGTGTACTGTTTTGGGACTGCCAATGTTTACACTCTCTTGATAACAGACTGATTAGATTTGCACAACAGAGGAACCGCTATAACCCACTGGTGTAATCCACCACATCAAACAACTTACAATAGTTTTAGTTTGTATCTCTCTTAGTAAACCGAAGCTTGGATTACCAGAGTTGTAAAGTGGATAGGCCTAGTATATATCAATAGTTGACTTACTGGTTTCAAGATGTATACATAAGATGACATCACTTCTGTTGTTATGTTTAACCCTTTATTACATATTCATTATATAACATTGTGAAATAATGGAAAGACATGTTGACCTCTTTAATTGTGAATGATTGTATATAGAACAAAGACTACATGTCATCAATGACAGAGGTGGATTTTACTGGTAAACCCTGGGTATGGGACAGGTGACAACCTTCTCCCTGAGTATTACATGCATAGCGCATATGCAGAATACATGGTATTGTATGGAAAGACATGCTATGCATCTTGAAACTGTCAACAGGTCTATTCAAAGTAGAACCTACAGTTTATATAACAGATAGGTAGAGGAGCAGTACAATATAGTTTCTATGGAACAGTGAAAAAAATGCCATCAATTTACAGTGTTATATTATATCGCCAGTCCAGAGATACATACATTAACACTGAATAACTAAATCAAGGTCCGTAGTACAATGTAGACGGATTGAAACATTGCATTCGTTTCCAATTTACCATTCCAAAGTAACTATATTTTACTGTCCTATTGATTCTTGGAACCATGGACAATATATTCTCAACAGATAGGTAATTTTAGAAAATAAACCTTTCACTTAGTTAACTCAGTGCAATGTTGTATCTCTCTAGTCCTAGTAAGAATTGAAAGTGTTTTGATAATTAGAATAACATGAATAAGTCTTCATATGAAACAAATATTACACAGAAAAATGTTGAGACCATAACTGCACTCCTCTAATTGTGAAAGTGAAGGTAGTTTGATGGTTCTTATAAATTTTGTTTTTGTATTAGTTAACATGTCATTATTATTATTTTGTGCAGTATGATCCATGGAAGTTAGCCAACACTGAAACACATGGTACAAGAGAATGTCAGTGTCATTGTCACCAATCATCACATGACCCACGTGTTCAAAGGAAAGCCAGACACTGTGTACTGTGTAACCCAGCATTACAGGTAAGGTTATCACATGACCCACATGTTCAAAGGAAAGCCAGACATTGTGTACTCTGTAACCCAGCATTACAGGTAAGGTTATCACATGACCCACATGTTCAAAGGAAAGCCAGACACTGTGTACTGTGTAACCCAGCATTACAGGTAAGGTTATCACATGACCCACATGTTCAAAGGAAAGCCAGACACTGTGTACTGTGTAACCCAGCATTACAGGTAAGGTTATCACATGACCGAAACATGCATGACCCACATGTTCAAAGGAAAGCCAGACATTGTGTACTGTGTAATCCGGCCTTACAGGTAAGGTTATCACATGACCCACATATGTTCAAAGGAAAGCCAGACATTTTGTACTGTATAATCCGGCCTTACAGGTAAGGTTATCACATGACCCACATATGTTCAAAGGAGAGCCAGACATTTCAGTGATAAACCCAGATACACACTTATGATGTCACCATATTACCATCAGATGAGAATCTACAGCTGATAAAAAAAAATAAACAATTCATATTTCAACATTTCACTAATTTGTGTAATCTCCATTGTGTTGTACCATTATGTTGTATTCATTGATTTTCACCAAGGTGTTAATATTATATGTACAGTAAGACTTGTAAAGACTAGAGGCAAGATTGTGAAGGACATGACAAATAACTGATAGAGCTAATATAATGCCATGTCATGCCTTGTGAATAAATGAATACTTCTGAATCAATATATTAACTTTATACTCAGTAAAATTTATTTTTTTAAAATTAACAAATTTGAACCTGGTTTATACTACGGCCTACTTTTCAAAATTGTTTACTAATTAAAGATAGACATAAACTAAAACTGTCACAGCATGTTGATATAACAGTGATAAGCTATTGAATGAATGTTTGTTTATAGTCTCAGTAGGGAGTTCAAGTTCCATAGACTTGCGATGTAGCGTTTTGAGACTTCCATGTTTACACTATCTTGATCACAAATTGATAAGAATTGTACAACAGGGGAACCACTATCACTCACTTGTGTAATCTGCCACATTGAAGAACAATAGATTTAATCTATCTTGGAAAACTGAAGATTCGATTACCAGCTTGATTCTATGTATCTACAACTGAAAGCTTGTCCTCAAACCATACAGTAGAGAATGTATCGATTTAACAATTATTTAACTTATTTCATCTTTTAAATAGCTCAACAGAGCAGAATTAGCAAAGACTGTCTTGCAGGCCAGATCTATGAATATTGGTGAAGCCAACAAGAAGAAACAAGTCAAGAAAATATTTGAACGTCAGTTGAGAGATGATATGACGGAAGATGAAGGTATAGATGAACCATGTCAGGAGGTGTCAGAAACATGTGTAAATAATCTCTCTGAAATGTGTGATAATCTGGCAGATTTGTTGAATGAAGCCTCTGATAGTGGTAGTTTCAGACATTTACTGAGAGGAGATAGTGAAGATAACTCGCAGACCACAGATAGCGATAGTGATCAGGGAAATGATAGTTCTAATAATAGTTGTGAAATGCCATCTTGCTATCATCAGGACTCACACACTACATTGCTAAGTAGTGGCATTGATCGCAGTGCCACAAACTCACCTATTGAATACTCCAGAACAGTTAGTGCAGAAACAGCTGCTGAACCAGCCTCTGATAGAATAGTCCTTAAGATCTCTATGAACTGTTCACGATCTAACTCACCAACATTAAAGACTGGAGAACTTGGCGCCAATGATGAACTTGATGCCAATGATAGTAGCGACGTTAGGCAAGATCAGAGTACAAATTCAGAGTGCAATACCAGAAGTGATAGCCCAGAAGACAGTGATAACCACAGTCCTGGGAAAACACTCTGTAAGAACAAAGAGTCGGAACAGACATCAAACTTGGATGGTAAGAAAGTTGTCAATACCACAGACAGGAGAAGTAAACGGGATGACACTATACCGGTATATGAGAGAAATGAAAGTCAAGGAATAGGTGATAGCACACCTGTTGCAGTGAGTGACAATGCTGAAGTTACAGCAAAAAACAGTGCTGACGTTAAAGTCAATGACAGTGCTGAAGTTACAGCAAAAGACAATGGTGAAGTTACAGTCAATGACAGTGCTAAAGTTACAGCAAAAAACAGTGCTGAAGTTAAAGTCAATGACAGTGCTGAAGTTACAGTAAAAAACAGTGCTGAAGTTACAGTAAAAAACAGTGCTGAAGTTACAGTAAAAGACAGTGCTGAAGTTAAAGTCAATGACAGTGCTGAAGTCAATGACAGTGCTGAAGTTACAGTGAAAGACAGTACTGAAATTACAATCAATGACAGTGCTGAAGTTACTGTAAAAGACAGTGCTGATGTTACAGTAAGTGACAGTGCTGAAGTTAAAGCCAATGACAGTGCTGAAGTTACAGTAAAAGACAATGCTGAAGTCAATGACAGTGCTGAAGTTACAGTGAAAGACAGTACTGAAATTACAATCAATGACAGTGCTGAAGTTACTGTAAAAGACAGTGCTGATGTTACAGTAAGTGACAGTGCTGAAGTTAAAGCCAATGACAGTATGGATGCTACGGTAAATAAAACTGCTGAAATAGATGACAATGACACTGAAATTAACAGTGATAAAGTTACAGTTGATGACAGTAAAGTTATATTTGATAACAATGAAGTTACAGTCAAAAACAGTGAAGTAACAGTTGATAACAGTGAAGTAACAGTTGATAACAGTGAAGTAACAGTTGATAACAGTGAAGTAACAGAAGTCGGTGACATTACAGTAGATGAGAGTGAAGTTACCGTAGATAAGAGTGAAGTGATTGCTAATCAAGGCAAAGAAGTAGTGGCTAGCACAGAAGAAGACAGTGAGAATTCAACACTAAATGCCAAAAATATCTCTAAAGGTGAAGATGGAAGAGTAACAATTACATGGACAAGGTGGGTATACAGGTGTAGTTGGTGTCACATAGGTGTTCTAACTCAGGATTGGTACATGTACATGGGTTTGAGATACGTCACACACAGTAGGTTTTCTAACTTGAGGGGGTACATCAGAGTACATTTGTTTTGGTAGATGTCACGTTTGGTATTTGAACTGAAGAGTTCGGGAGACTTTTCAAAGTCATAAGTGTTTTAATTTTAGATGGTTACATAAAATTGGGAGACCTCATAAATGTTTTAACTTTAGCTAGGTGGGTACATTGGATTGGGAGACCTCTCATAGGTGTTCTAACTTAGGATTGGGAGAACTCTCATAGGTGTTCTAACTTTAGGTAGGTACATGGGATAAGGAGAACTCTCATAGGTGTTCTAACTTTAGGCAGGTACATGGGATAAGGAGAACTCTCATAGGTGTTCTAACTTTAGGCAGGTACATGGGATAAGGAGAACTCTCATAGGTGTTCTAACTTTAGGCAGGTACATGGGATAAGGAGAACTCTCATAGGTGTTCTAACTTTAGGTAGGTACATGGGATAAGGAGAACATACTAGGTGTTTTAAGTTGAAGGTACAGTACAGGTTTATCTCATTGTACAGATTTAGCAATTTTTCCAACCTAACACTAGTCCAGACAGTCTTTTGAATTAGTTGTCATTCTTTTAACATCAGTCATTTCAAGTGTGATAATAGATGATAGATAGATAGCAGAGGAGAATTAATCAGCTTACTTAACAAAACCATACTAAAGCAAGTACATTTATAATTTATGTATCACCATTCAACTGCCAATAGCTGTGTATACGTGTACTTTGACCTTCAACTCCAACATGAATCAGGATTAATGTTTAAGTGAACACTCTCAAAAAAAAACTGACCATAGTTAAAGATACCATAGGGATCAAATCACCCTGAAAGTCACAGATATTGCACCTCATGAAGTCAGTCACTTATTGACACTTTTGTTATACAGGGATGATGATCGATTGCTACTACAGTATTGTCAAACTTTAGGACCAACTCAAGAGACATATCAAAGAGTTGCTGATGAAACAGGAGGCAATAAAACAGTTGAACAGGTGGGTGATCCTTGACATCATACAGAAATGTGTGTCATCTAAGGATATTGATGAAACAGATTTGCAATTTTATGATGTTTAACATATTTAATAATTTGCGCAATTTATTGTGATTGAAATCAAATACAGATATGTGATATTAGTTCTGTTCATTTATTTGGTTTTATACTTGATAAGAATGCAAACAACATAAATCAGAAAGTGGAGGAGCTTTGGTGGCAAATGGTAAAATGACAAATTATTGGGTAATATTTCAATGTTTCTCTCACCATGTACCAGGCCAATAGGTTAGGTCCAATGCAGTTTAGTTATTCTGTATTTCAATGGTTTGCCATGAGGTAACAAAGTGTCTGATGGACTGATCCATATGTCTTTCTCAGTGTCAGCCAGCCTGTCTCTCTTGTTTTCTTCTTTTGACAAATTGTATTGTTCCAACTCAATATTTTCTATGATGTCCATTTTACCAAAAGAGAACAGTACACACAATTTCATAACAGTTGTATATATCAGTGATTATTGCACCGGTGCACGTGCATACTAGTTTTATTTTCACTGCAAAAAATGTTCTTGCAAACTTGATTTGCACACGATGGCACAGTGTCATTATTATGGAAATTTACTGTTTCAGATAAACATGTACATTGTAATAGCAACAGAACCCTGTGCCACAGGGGGTATTTGCACTTATGCTTGTAGTGTTCTCTGCTGCACTTTCACTTACTATCCTTGTGAAAGTATGGCTACAGAGAACATTGCAAGCACTCATGCCAATTCCCCTAGTGTGCCACACTTGCACTCACCCATCATAAGTTCTTCTGTATCTAGTATGCTATTTTTTTTTGCAATTAGAAATGTAATGTTTTTCTTTCATGTCTTGATAGGTTGAGGAACGGTTTCAAATTTTGATGCAATTATTCCAGGAAGCAACTGAAAATAATTGAAAGAGTTGAGATCTTTTAAGTTTGTTGGTGAATGCAGATTACTTCATGAATGTCCATTGTAAGTGGTTCAAACATGTCTGTGTGCAGACTTTGTAAAGTGCATATCAACCCAAATCTTCAACCATAATGTATGGAGATATTACTGTTATGAAGACTTCAGTATACACTAGTGTTCAATTCAATTGAACTGTGCGGAGATATATATAATTGATATATAGACTGCAGCATACACTAATGTTCAAGTGAAGTGTATGGAGATATAACTGTTATAAAGACTGCATCATACACTAATGTTAAACTGAACTGTATGGAGATATGACTATTATAAAGACTGCAGCATACACTGATGTTAAACTGAACTGTATGGAGATATGACTGTTATAAAGACTGCAGCATACACTGATGTTAAACTGAACTGTATGGAGATGTGACAGGCATAAAGACTGCAGCATACACTAGTGTTAAACTTAACTTGAAGACTGCAGCATACACTAATGTTCAACTGAACTGTCTGAAGATATGACTTACAAAGACTGTAATGTTCAACTGAACTATATGGACATGTGACTGTTATTAAATGATTGATTGAGCTACAGTCGACAGCATCATATGGTGATCTGACTGTTGTACATTGTAAATATTCAATGATTGTAAATCATGTTTAAAACTAAATAATCATTCATTTCTTTTTGTTTAGATAATTATTTTGTAATTGTTGTACATATGAATATTATTGCCTTAAGTATATTGCAAATAATTACAATATCCAAGCGAGAACAGAAAGCAATATGCTTCACCTTTCTATTTGATTGTTTGCAAAAAACACAGATTTGTTAGCTTTAATACCACTTGTGCAGGTAACAACAGTATAAACTTTCACTGCCACTCTATTTTGTTAGAGAACCATAAATATTAAAAAAATATTGTAACAAATGCAGTGTAACTGTAACATTTCCATTATGTAACATGAGAGACAAGTGATAGGGAAGGGGGTATGTTGTTTTGCTGAGAATCCAATATTAGTAGCATATTTACAAACAGATAATAAATTGTGTTTTCTGTAGAAAGGGATGGGAGGACGAACTAGTTATTACATTTGTTTGAAGTGGAGTGCAAATACCTGATTTGAGAAATGAATTTTGATAATTGAGTATATGATACCCAGAATGTCAATACATGCAAGACGTGAACATTGAGAATTCTCCTGGTATGAAAGGAATTAGATGTCTTATCTCAAAGTTATTACATGTAATTACATGTACAACAACAATTAAATCATGGTATATCAGCTATGATGAAACACAGTGACTGTGTATTAGTTACAATGAAACATAGTGTATTAGCCACAATGAAACCAAGTTTATCAGCTACAAGGGAACACTATAGTATAGAAATACTGTAACAGTTAATTTGTGTAAGGTTACATTATATCTCAGACAACTGACATGGCCAAGATGATGACTTTCTGTGGCAAGCAAGGATGGAGCGATCTGATACATAAATATCACATGATGTACCTTTGGAAGAACTTGTTGCATTATTGTGATTGTAAGATACTTAAAATGTAAATACAGTGCAGTTGGAACAAAATGTGTCAAATGTAATAATATGTTTGTATGTGTGTCAGTACTTTGTGTTTGCATGCTACAGATAAGGTGTGTATTGAGGGGTGTGTTACACATCTGCCAGTATAGGAGTGGGGAGGGGGGCTCACACTGGCTAATACCTAGAGGAGTATGCACCTTTACACTAAATATTAAAATTCATTGTACTATTGCAAGTCTGTGTCTGTTATATTCCAACATCCTAGACAAGGGATAAACCATTCAAACAAGGCATGCAAATATGCCTAGCAACAAGACCATGCCCATAGTAACAGCCAAGTAATGGTGTCTATCATATATGATAAAGGTAAGAACAGGGCTATATCGGCAACAAGATATTATAATTGAGCAAATGAACACCTACAACTAGCATGGATCAGTATCTGGATAACAACTATACAGTTGTGTTACAATGCCATTGTTGCTATTTGTTTCCTTTGTTTTGTATGTTTATGTAAATTGCTTCTTTTTTGTGTGAACTTCTTAACTCCCGTGATGAAATGCCACAATATCAAAGTTTTAGTATTATTTATCAAGTCTAAGTTTGTCAAATTGGTTTGTTCATCTCTTATATTAAACCAGGATTTATAATCATACTCTTTCGTGAGTGGATTTTGATTGAGGTTGAAAAAATGGGACTTCTACAACTGTTAAGGTCCAGTCACTTTTAACTGGCTGTGGGGGCCAGTGTTTTTGTGTTTTCTCAAACTGACCCCAGCTCCGATGACCTAAGCCAAAGTAACCAGCAGGGAAGACCAGCTTTTCCAAATGACCCCCACCCTCACCCAAAGCATATTTTAACATCACTCTTATGTAAGGTGCACAAGGTGTTACTCTATAATATTATGTGCATTTAAATTTATTAAATATTGTTTTACTACACCAAATACTTTCAACTCAAAAGTAAAGGAATGTCAGTCTACGTCTAAATGTAATTTGAACTGTCATTTAACTTTTTTTGTGATAATTCTAAAGTTATGTCTACCATCATACATTTCATCATTAAACTACCAGGCACTTTTTATGGTTAGATTTGGCAACCAAAGTAAAAATTTGAGTATGATATAAATGGTTGTTGTTGCTGCTGTTACAAATCCTAGCAATTACACTACTTTATTTTGAAAGTATAAGTTGTTTATCAAGATGATTAAATGCTCTCTCGCAAGATATTGCACTCTGAGCAGTATCGATGGCCTAACAACGGCGCCACCAACGGCGTTGCAGAGAGAGTCAAACCACGAACATGGCGACCGTGAGTACTTCAAGATTCGCTGCTTTGCACGTTGAAGATATCGATGATTCCGACAACGAAGAACAATCTTTGGCGAAAAAGGAAGACAAGCCGACAATGAGTAATAGTGCCAAGAAACGAGCCAGAAAGAAGAAGAAGAGCCAGCAAATACAATCCGAAAATGCTCAGGTCAGTGCATGCTTTGACCTCGAACCAAGTTTTATCGTTAACTTTTATGATTCAAGTTCAGTCCGGTGTTTTTGTTCACATGTGCAAAGAAATTGAGGGGTGTGTGATCTTTCGCTGACAATTTGTCTTTCAAATGCAAATCGTGCGCTTACAAAACACGATTTCAGTTCTCTTTGATAGGTCTATTTGAACGGGCATGTCAGCATGTAGACATGCACGAGAATCATTTCGATTTGATTGGCTCTTTGAATGGGTCATGTGAGGTGACTGGCAATTTAAGCGCAATGACACGATTCTAATTTCTAGCACATTGTTTGCTTCATCATTTTCTGTGATAATGTCTATGTTTAATACAATCTTTGTATAGACACAAATTAGAAGCTAGTATACCTATCAATTTCACTGCTCACAATCGTGCCATGTGCAAAGCAATATTACCATGTCAAGAAAACCCATTGATCAGCACATACATGCTACAACACTAAAATACGCTACGTTTGTAATCCAATATATCTAAATGCATATAAGTGATGCAAAGGTTTTAACCCAGTATTAAACCTTTGTTTTTTTTAAATGGCTTTGTAAAAAATAACGTAGCTATAAAAAGATTACCATTATAGTGGAATTGTGGCGGATGAGTTGGTAGGTTGTTTCAATTTGTACTAGTTGTAGTTTGAATCAATGAATGAGGTGTATTCATCTGTCCTATATGCAAAAATCAAAACTCCTAAATAAGCAAATGTGCAAAAATGAATGTAGACCTGAAAAAATAGAAGGTTAAGAATGCATACCTTTGTATGAGATTTGACTTTAATATTATGAAAATAATTACATATTGGCAACTGATGTTTTGTGTTCTAATCTAGATGTCTCTGTGATTCTCAGATTGTATTCCAATAAAACCAGTGTAGTGTACTGTACATGTATGTTCCGTGTTAGTCTGGATGCCTACATGGTTTCTAACTAGACTGTGAGTGGAGGTGTAAATACATGTAGTAACGATACTGTACAGGAACTAGACTATGTGAGTGGAGGTGTAAATAGTAATTATACTGTATAGGAACTAGACTGTGAGTGGAGGTATAAATGGTGATGATACTGTATATGAACTAGACTGTGAGTGGAGGTGTAAATAGTAACAATACTGTATAGGAACTAGACGTGAGTGGAGGTGTAAATTGTAACAATACTCTATAGGAACTAGACTGTGAGTGGAGGTGTAAATAGTAATAATACTGTATAGGAACTAGACTGTGAGTGGAGGTGTAAATTGTAACAATACTCTATAGGAACTAGACTAGTTCTGTGTGCTAACTGCATTTATTAGTTTATGTGTGAGATAATTATTGTGATATCCGAAATCTGATTGATAGCTACTGTCCCCCTTAATCCAAAATTGATGTGAAATCCTGTACTGTCACTTGAAAACTAAATGACTGAATCATTGAAAATTAAATTAAAAAAAAAAAAAATTAATACATGGGACACCTTGAAACTGATCACAGTAAAGAAACCACTATCTTTTATAGTCTTGTCAAGAAGGTGTATGTAGGGCTTTGAATACTGTAATCATTGTATATGTAACTTGTAAGATGTTTGTATAATAGTTATTCTTTGTTTTGTATCTGTATGTTTTTGTATTTTGTGGGATATGTTGATGGCCTCAAATAAAGAAGTAATAATATATATATATATATATATAGTGTTTATTTACCCAAAAGCACAAATGAACATTACAGATACACATACAAAAATACTATTTCGTGGGTAAATAGGGGAATCGAGATTTAGCTTACAGCTATTCAAGCCTGTCCCCTACCATAGTTATATACAATGTTTGACAGCAAAGTGATATAGCAAAAGGAAATACATAGTACCTCGGAGTTCATAGTACTTATGAAGAACATACGGTAACAATAAATTGTATAATAATATAAATATGTAGATAAGTTGATCTCTACCATAGTAAATCAGTCCACTCGACTCAACATGACATTTTCAAATTTGTCAAAAAAACCCAACAACACTTGCATCAATAATTGAGAAGTGTGATGTAAGTAATTAACAAATTGAGAAAGCCTTGACTATTATGGACAACCATTGAAAACAATGGATCAGTTATGTTGCTGTGAGGTATTCATGATTTGATACCTACTTGATAGTCTGTGAGGTATGCCATGATAGGGCGCCCTCACCCATCGGTCAACCTCTTTCAGTCGGTGAGGGCAGAGTAACATGACGCATCTTACAGTCTACCTATAGGTAGTTATCTATATTTTATACTTGATATATAAATTATAAAGCAAAAAGATGAAGATTTTTGTGTGGTTAGCTTAGTCTACATACCACATTTATGCATTCAGATCTTACTGGTGCCACTATTCTTTAACATTTCATGAACAGCTTGTACATGTATTTTTAACTGTCTTGAATCCATAGCTGAGAGACTTGGCCTTTTCTAAGCTTCCACCCAAAGTACCAGGATCTTCAGGAGCACCAGGATCCAGTAACTCGGGTAAAGACAAGAAGAGAACTAATGGCCCACAATGGGATGAGTGGAGTCAGAAAGATAAAGAGGTGAGTATTAATTTCACTGTTTTATTAACTCACAATGCATGGTATTCATCAGTGATGATGTCTTTTGCAGTTGTTGATCCAAATAGGAATCAGGAAACTAGTATTACTTTGAAAACTTTTATATAGCCTGTAAGAATCCCAGTGTTCTACCCAGGTAGATTGCAGAGATGGTTGATAATTTGCATAATGATTTACATATCAATGACATGCAATTTGCCTTATGCTTTGCCATTTCTCTTCATGTGAAAGTATTATGATTTTGTCATTCAAAGATCACTAAAGCTCAAGGATGGTAAAACACTTTTGAAGCATGGCAGAAACCTGTCAAGTATGGTGTCCTGGCTAGCTAGGATGGTACTAGCACTCTACAGTGGGGGGAACACTGTCAAATGTTCAGGCCTATTAAGTTTCTAAATCCAGTGAATCAAACGAAGTGGTCTCTATAGGGTAGCATGACATGTTGTATTTTGCAGACTAACTTTGACATTGCCTTGACTGTTGTTTTTTTGGTCAAGAGCTTTATTTATAAAGATTGATACATCAAAGAAAATGTTTATTAATTTTGAAATATGATTGAATGATTTCATATTTAATTACATTAAAAAAAATTGGACTAAATCCTTTACCAAGAAAGTGTTAGTTCAAAACTTAGTTTTCTTGCATGGATTTTGGACAACCCAAAGACCAACTAGAAGTACAATGTATACACTAGGTAGTTGTCAATTGTCAGTGTTGTCAGCTGTGTTACTGTGCCATTTATTTTTCAGTATGTTTCAGGTCAGTATGAAAAAGACCTAGAGAAAGCTATAATGCAAAGCAAGTTGGAATTTGAACAACAATCAGCAGTAAGTATTTTTAGATCCAAAACCACCCATCTCTACTAGTAGTAATGACACAGATACAAACCACCCATCTCTACTAGTAGTAATGACACAGACACAAACCACCCATCTCTACTAGTAGTAATGACACAGACACAAACCACCCATCTCTACTAGTAGTAATGACACAGACACAAACCACCCATCTCTACTAGTAGTAATGACACAGACACAAACCACCCATCTCTACTAGTAGTAATGACACAGACACAAACCACCCATCTCTACTAGTAGTAATGACACAGACACAAACCACCCATCTCTACTAGTAGTAATGACACAGACACAAACCACCCATCTCTACTAGTAGTAATGACACAGACACAAACCACCCATCTCTACTAGTAGTAATGACACAGACACAAACCACCCATCTCTACTAGTAGTAATGACACAGACACAAACCACCCATCTCTACTAGTAGTAATGACACAGACACAAACCACCCATCTCTACTAGTAGTAATGACACAGACACAAACCACCCATCTCTACTAGTAGTAATGACACAGACACAAACCACCCATCTCTACTAGTAGTAATGACACACATACAAACCACCCATCTCTACTAGTAGTAATGACACAGACACAAACCACCCATCTCTACTAGTAGTAATGACACACATACAAACCACCCATCTCTACTAGTAGTAATGACACAGACACAAACCACCCATCTCTACTAGTAGTAATGACACACACACAAACCACTCATCTCTACTAGTAGTAATGACACAGATACAAACCACCCATCTCTACTAGTAGTAATGGCACACACACAAACCACCCATCTCTACTAGTAGTAATGGCACACACACAAACCACCCATCTCTACTAGTAGTAATGGCACACACACAAACCACCCATCTCTACTAGTAGTAATGACACACACACACAAACCACCCATCTCTACTAGTAGTAATGACACAGACACAAACCACCCATCTCTACTAGTAGTAATGACACACACACACAAACCACCCATCTCTACTAGTAGTAATGACACAGACACAAACCACCCATCTCTACTAGTAGTAATGACACAGATACAAACCACCCATCTCTACTAGTAGTAATGACACAGATACAAACCACCCATCTCTACTAGTAGTAATGACACACACACAAACCACCCATCTCTACTAGTAGTAATGACACAGACACAAACCACCCATCTCTACTAGTAGTAATGACACACACACAAACCACCCATCTCTACTAGTAGTAATGACACAGACACAAACCACCCATCTCTACTAGTAGTAATGACACAGACACAAACCACCCATCTCTACTAGTAGTAATGACACAGACACAAACTCAAACTACTGTTGTGACACATGGTGATAAACGCTATAAATAGACATTGATATGATTATACTCACTGTAGGGGGGTGTCTCTTATAGCTAGTTTTTCCTCAAGTAGCGACACATTCAATCTCATTCAGTGTTACTGCTATCTTGATTACCAGGGCATCATTATCACTCACTTGTGTAGTCTACCACAATCAACAACAAGATTGGTGTTTTCTTCACAATCTTGTGCACAATTTGGCATCTCACTTTATGTGGTAAAGCTGTGACAGCTAAAGGCAGAGGTATTCTCCATCAGTCCCCACAGTTTTTGCTTGATATTTTGTTTGGGATGTTTAGTTATAGAAATTCACATGAGTTACCATAATTTTAGCCTACATCTTTTCATAATCTAACTTGCCCTTGGGTGACACCTCTTCAAAACTATCCATAAATGGGTAACCAGAAAATGACACATTGCCATTTAGTACAGTTGTAACACTACTGAGTGTGTGAGGATTCTACAATTATTTTGAGGTGATTATTCCACCTCATCAAGTGATGGGTCATCATTGGATAGTTCCTAGATAAGTTTTGTTTTATGGGTAGTGTACATGTAGGTATTGATTCACATAAGCCAATCAGAATGGCTTAAGGTATAGATTCACACAAGACGGGCTGCTTGTGTATTTACGTAAAGAGTTTCCAAAACTGGCTGACAATCTACTGATCCTAGAATAGAGCTGTGTGTTCATGTATTCTGATGCTTGCACAGGAATATTTGTAAGGGGCAAATGCTGAACAGTGATTTGTGATGGATGATACAAATCAGCTATATGCTAGAGGGTCTTGCCCTATTTCTAATTCTAACCTTAACTCCCTAGTTTAAATGAAATCATATATCTATTTACTATCAGTCTACTAATCTACATTTTTGCCATCTGATACAACACAGTCATTCAATTTCTGACTCTTTATCTTTCTTATATCTGGTGTTTTCTAGTTTTATGACAATGATGAGGAAATAGAAGACGTTGGGCCAGCAAGTGGAGATAAAATAAATCGTAAAGAGAGGAGAAAGCACTTACAAAAAGACAAGCCAACCACAATCACTCTACAACAATTACATAGTGGTATGGGTCTAGATCAAATATTACAACCAGCAGTAGTTCAAACACAACCCAAGGTAAGTATAGTGGTATGGGTCTAGATCAAAAGTTTATACACTGACCCCAGAATATTTTACGTGATTTGAACTGAGAATGAGTCTGAGTTTTTCTTGAACAAAGTAAAAAGCAAAACTTTATGCAATTTATTTCCAAGGTACATTTCACAATAAAAAAGTCACTCTTTAATTCTTGTAGATCAACGTAATAGAAATTATCCAACTTTTCCAGCCTATTTCATTTAGTTTGAGTTCATCTTTTGGTTTGCATTTTGGATATCATATCATGACGACTATTTGTTTATTACTATCACCAGGCTAAGAAATCACCAGCACTACCAGAAGGTGATGAGTTTTTCCATCAAGTAGACAAAGATGTAGAGAAGTTACTACACAGAGAGGAGAGGGATCAATTTAGGAAAGCTAACGAGGTAATTTAGTACTGTCCTTGTCGTTGCTTTAGAGATATTGTAATTCTCAATTTTTTTAGCTTCAGAAATATGCTTGATTTATACCTGTTGTACTTTGCTAAGCCAGACTAACATCATCTATTGTTTTTACCTCTTGACAATCCACCTGTAAAACTGATAGATGTATATTTCTAGTTTTGTTTATTACCTATCTTGATCTAGATAATGTAATCTGTCCATCGTTCCCAGTATTCATACACTGACATGTTTTCCATGGGGTATGCTCACTGACAAGAAATTGATAACGAATTGAGCAGCAAAAATGAAGATGTGGAGAATCAAAAACAAAAGTGCCAATATCTTGGTATACATGTACTTACTAATATTGTTTTACAGAAATTTGCTGCTGAAAGTGTACGTAAAGTCCAATTTGATGATATACTATCAAAAAGAGATGAAGAAATTAGAGAATTACAAGAGAATAATGCAAAGTTAAAGGTAAGTTAATTATGTACACTAACCCAATTTATAAAACACTAACCCAATTTATAAAACCATCCTATTAAAGGTAAATTAATCACGTGTGCACACACACACACACACACACACACACACACACACACACACACACACACACACACACATATTCACACAGACTAGCCCAATTTTAAAAATCATCCAAAACTCCAACCCCAGGTAAGATTCAGTGCGATTTGTCTCTGTAAATGTGAATACATCATGTGGATATCATACTGATTTAGGACGTTAGGGGAGGCCTCATGAAACCAGAAACCATCGTGGACATACCGGTATGTGTGATGCAGGGTTGATAGAAAATACAACTTTTTTTTGTTTCCTAAGCACATGAAATGCAGATAAGATGAAATAAGCCTCAATTGTGTTCACCTTTAATGTCTGTTCACTTAGAAGAAAAGAGTTGTTCCCAGGATAAAAACCATTATTACATAATTATGTACCAGAGATTACTTGCACTGGTGTGCACGCATACTAGTGGTATTTGCACTGCAGTGAAATACCGAAAACATTACTGCATACTTGCATACAAATGATAAGCAAATGAGGTCGTGATCGTTCCTTCTACATGAAAACGGGTGATTCCCATAGTGTCATTGTTATGGAAATTTGTTGTTTTGGATAGACATATGTAATAATAACAATGCCATGCTGCATGAGTGCAAGTGTGGGTACTCAGGGGTATTTACACTCATGCTTGCAGTGTTTTCTGCTGCACTATCACTTGCTACTCTTGTGAAAGCACTGCCACAGAGAACACTGCAAGCACTCATGCAAATACACTGAGTACGTCATGAGGTTCTGTCATTTGAGTTATCAGAACTCTTCAAGTGGCTAGTTAGCATGTAGAGTAGAACTTACACAAACTTACACTATTTAGTCTGTGAGGGCCCTGTTTCTGTTAAATGTTGTGTTATTAATGTTATTTCTTAATCAGCCAAACACCATCATATAGTAGGACTTTCTATTAACCACACCTGTTACCAGGTATACACACACACTACACTGTCTATATGTATGTATGTATGTATGTATGTATGTATGTATGTATGTATGTATGTATGTATGTATGTATGTATGTATGTATCAGTATACACATGTATTGTACACACTACACTTATAAGAAACTTTAGTGTTAGATATACATGTTTGACTGTTGTAGCAACATTTTTAGTAGCACTTGTACATTAAATATAATCTCATACAGCGTGTACATAAAATTCTATTTTATTTGTATTTCCAGGAGGAATTGCAGATGGTTAAGAAACGAAATAAACAACTGTGTTTTATACTAGCACAAGGAGAAAGTAAGTGTGTTGTTTCATTTCATGACCAAATTATTATTCTAGTATTGGTGTTTCAAACTGGTGAAATAATTTTATGAACAGTTCCAGGTGTTTGTATTGCAGATTTATCAAATTTGGATATTTGGGTGTTCATATAGTGTTACTTTCAAATCTAATAAATTGAATAAATTTGTGATATTAGTTTATTGATATCATTTGACAAGCTAATAATAAATGATTACACCCACAGTAGAATGATTTAGTTTATGGTAAAACCCACACAACATTTATGATGTATTTGTATATACTTCCAGTATATACTTTCAGAGACTTTCTGTGATTACACTGTCTTGATTACGGGGTGATTATATTTGTATCACCAAGAGACCATTTTCTCACATTCCTGCATGCTGAGAGTGTGGGACAGCTGGTGTCAGAACAAATCAATCTCACACTCTGTATCAATGCGCGAGTTAAATTTTGTTTTATAAACCTATTGCTGATTGGTTTATTACGTTTCGTAGTCAGCAGGTGTAGGTATTGATTGACGAATAGAATGTGTAATGTAGAACCAGAACTACGTGCATTCCAGCAGACGATAACAAAGTGAATGGGCTAATAATGTTGACATTTACGCCGCACCTATGATGATAAAATATTGATGACGCATTTAGGCAGGATTCTCATGTTTTTGTTATGAATGGAGAATTTAAACCCCTTGGAACATATTGATTGTTCATCCTTAGAGACAACACTTCAGGTGAAAAATAATTCGCGTAATGATCGAATCACCGTGGGTACTGGTACCGTGACTAATACATAGTGCAACCGTAGAAATGCCAATGACTAGCGACTACAAGTCATCAGAACCGTTTTCCTGCTTTATGCCATGATGACCTCGAAAATGAAATGTAAACTTGACATTTTATGCGCATGTACATACTAGTAATTAATTGTTAACATTCATGCACTGACAATATTCTATAGTGATGATGTTTGAAAGTGAACCATCACTTTGTGTACCTTGAGTTCTGGTACATGGTAACAGTGATAGAATTTTCGGTCATACTCTGTATATGTATTGCAACAAATTAATTAATGTTTACAAATTTAGCTTGTCTAGTACTACAAGTAGTAGTATATAGGTCAATGAAGCCTTGATCTCAATATCATGATATTTGGAATTAATTTTTATGAAAAACAATGTGAATTAAAGGCACTACGTTTTTGCGGAGTTACACAAAACATACACACAAACTAAAGATGTCCTTGGTGTTGTGATTTCAATCAGTAATACTAATAACCTGGTTTTAACTTGTTTTCCTACCATGAAAAATGGACATAAGAAAAAGAATCCCACACACCAATGGGCAGAGATGGAATATCTCACACTCGTTGGGGAATTTTTGTCTCACACTCGCCTGCAAGATATTCCATCTCAGCCCATTGGGGGTGTGGGATTCTATTAATCACTATCACCCATGTTATAACGTACAGCACTACATGCTACAATAATAGTTAGTTTGTGTCTGTCTAGATTTTGGTTTGTCAAAACTACAGGCACCTTAGTAGTACATTGTAACCTGATTAAATCTTGATGGAGTATAATTTGATAGTGTTTATGCTATCTAATCAAATCTCAGTGTTTGACACTTACCTGGTTGATATCATTTCGTATTTGAGTGTCAATCTAATCAAATCTCAGTGTTTGACACTTACCTGGTTGATATCATTTCGTATTTGAGTGTCAATCTAATCAAATCTCAGTGTTTGACACTTACCTGGTTGATATCATTTCGTTTTTGAGTGTCAATCTAATCAAATCTCAGTGTTTGACACTTACCTGGTTGATATCATTTCATATTTCAGTGTCAATCTAATCAAATCTCAGTGTATCAGTGATTGATATCATGTTGTACTTGATTGTTCATCTAATTAGTTCTATTAAAATGTCTGAGCTTTGATTGTGTATGTTAAAGTTTCGCTCATCATGACAGCAGTTGAAATTATTTCCATGTTTATTTTCAGTGAAAGAAAAAGCTATTATACTTAAACAAGTAGATGAACTTACTTCTGTGAAAGATGAATTAACTCAGCAGGTATGTATTAAATATGTGTTTGTTCTTTTACAAATAGTGATACTGTAACAGGTGTTATGCTAGCTAGTATAACTCAATACACCATAATCCAGTTACCAAAGTTCCGGCCATTTCACAAGTACTTTACAGATCACAAGAGGGTGCCCCATACAGATTTGGCCAAGTGAGGTCTAAAACTTGGGAATGGGCAAAGGTGTTAACAAAATGTGTGTAAAAGAGTCTTATCTTAAATAGTGACTCAATTTGTGATTAGGCATGTTTTTGACTGGTAGTTGCTAATAAAACAGTACAGTGAGAACTACATGGAAAATGAGTGGTAACTTTGTGTGTGCTGTCTAGTCTGACCCTCACGTCTTGCCCCAAAAGATTCATGAACACTGCCCCCAATGGCCAAACCAGGAAATCTTTTATTTTTCAAATAACCAGAATATGGAGCATTACTATAGCCTTGAACCCTAACACTGACTCCCTGGCTTGAATACAAAATGGATATGAACTGTACAGTTGTTTCACTCTTCTAAATTTTTACCAATACCTGAGCTATTGTGACTGGACATATATTGTATGGTTTTAGTGTTGATAGTAACAACACATCTGTAGTAAATATTGTAACCTTTATGAATCTACTTACTTAAGTCCAAGTTCTCATTTGTGTTCAACTTTATGTTTGTGTTGCCTTACAGGTGTCAGAACTTCACACTTCATTAGAACAAGAAAGATCAAAAGTTAGTGCTCTACGGAATGAAGTACAGAAATATCAACATCATCATCCACATCATCACCAAGACAAGAAGAAATAGTAGTCAGCTGTCAACAGAACTGTTTGATAAAGTTACAGTAAATGCAAGGTCAAACTGTTGTTGTACAGACCTTGGCATCTTGTCAGATTTTGTCACCACCTTCAATGCTGCAGGTCTCTGTCACATGCTATACAGTTATCATCGTCATGTGATCTGTGGATATCTGTCGTGTTCCTCCGATACAAGCATATGTTCTACAGATATGTTCATGTGCTCCAGAGATACCACATGTGTTCTACAGACACCATCATGTGTTCTACAGATAGCAGCATATTTTCTACAGATACTTTCATGTGTTCTTCAGGTACCTTCATGAGTTCTACAGACACCATCATGTTCTACAGATACCATCATGTTCTACACATAACAGCATATATTCTAGATACCATCACATGTTCTACATATGTTACCATGCATTTTTAGAACCCCATCATATGTTCTACAGATGCTTTCAAATGTTCTATTTACACCTTTGTGTGTTCAACAGATACCTTCATATGTTCTACAGACAGTCGTGTGTTCTACAGATGCTGTTCTATAGATCCTATCATGTGTTCTACACATACTCTCATATGTTCTAGACACCTTCATGTATTGTACAGATACTACCATGTATTGTACAGATACCACCATGTGTTCTACAGATATCACCATGTGTTCTACAGATCCACCATGTGTTCTACAGATACCACCATGTGCTCTACAGATACTACCATGTGTTCTACAGATATCACCATGTGTTCTACAGATATCACCATGTGTTCTACCGATATCACCATGTGTTCTACAGATATCACCATGTGTTCTACCGATATCACCATGCATTCTACAGATATCACCATGTGTTCTACCGATATCACCATGTGTTCTACAGATATCACCATGTGTTCTACCGATATCACCATGCATTCTACAGATATCACCATGTGTTCTACCGATATCACCATGTGTTCTACAGATATCACTACGTGAATACTATAATTCATTCTACAGATCCATCATGTGTTGTACAGACATCATGTGTTCTACAGATACTATCATGTGTTCTATAGATACTATCATGTGTTCTATATATACTATCATGTGATCTGCAGGTGTTTGAAGTCACAATGTACTTTTTTAAAAGAAGCCATTTTCAACTCGCCTCTTTAGTAGTACATTGTAAGGAAAACAACATAGAGAAGTCATTTCTTCTAGCTTTTATGTAAAAACAATCCGATAAACAATATTTCCTGAAACTATATCATGACCTAACTACGATGACTTTATAAGCTTTCAAAATGTGTGAAAGACAGCTGTGCCAAATACGATGTAATATCATAATGATGTTAAAGTGACACAGCTGAGTTTATGAACTTTTTACTCACAAGCATAAATACTTACATAAAAACCTCCATCCAACTATTCTAGTATATTGTTGATGTCAGTACATACCTTCTATGACATAACAATCATCTTCTGGCATTGTTAGAGTAATTGATTGCACACCAGGGATTTCCTTGACATTCTTGTCATATGTATTATAAATTACATCATCAGAGATCATTTGTAAGTTATATCTTTAACACCTGGTTTCAGTTCAGTCAATTGTAAGTTATGGTTAAGTATGCTTCAGTAGGTTGAATACTGCGAGTACCTTTTAAATATGGAGTAACAATTACATCCAAAAACGTATAAACTCAGCTGAGTGCCCCTTTGACAATTATTGTAACTTTCTTGCCATATCTTTCAAATCATATTAAAACATCTCGTGTTCTTAAAATGTTCAATTATGTCATTGTTGTATGTGAGTTCACTTGAAGTCAATCACATGTTTGGCAACCAGTCTTTCTATCAGAACCAGATGCACACTGTATGATTTTGACATGAGAGATGTAGAGTTATGTTATTTCAAAAGTTACATTCAGAAAAAATGGATCACGATAGTTGTGTGTATTTTTGGCACTTGAACAATTTAGTGGAATAGCAATTTAGGACATGCCAGGTGTACTTCAACTTATCAGACAGTGCAATGGGAAAGTAAACACTACTTGTAAAGAATTCATCCTATCAGTCTGCCATATTCAGTGCAACTGTATGTATGTATGTTAGTGGAACTTATTTCCATGGAAAATACTTTTGCTCCTATTCAGCTAAAATAAATCCAGTGCTTAAATACATAAAACTACTGTAACAGTATCTTGAAATATCTCTAGCCTGTGTAGTCTCTCTTCTGGCAGGATGAATGATTTTGATTGATAACACAACTGATGTAGAGTCACTTATCCTGCCAGTAGACTAGCAATGTTGCAAGGACAGATGTTCCGTACTAGTAGTATTCTCATGGTATTATAGCACCCTCTAGTGGTGGTATCATATGAGGTGATGGTTAAATCGTGTGTAATGTTTGCCATGATTACAGGTAATTCTTAATAAAGTCATTCTGAAAAAAACATGTAATTTAAACCACAGTAACTGGCTGTTTTGATAATGAAAACTCAAATTGAAATTTTAGAACACAGCCATTCATTATAATTTACAACAAAGGAAACCCATTTGAACAACGGATGATAGAAAATGTGTTGGGTTTTTAAAAATGAATATATGTTTTTACAGCAGAATGTCATCATTGGCATGTTTTAGGATTGCCTTTTCCACAGAATGTTGCACTCTTTTATACAGCTAATCCCGATTCCCCTGTAGAGTTTTTCATAATTTTTCAAGAGCAGAACACATGGTGTTCATTTGTGATATGAGTACATAGATAAGGTCTAAGAATTAGAGGCTGAGTACACTGATGTCACTAATCTCATATATAAGTGTGCATATCTGGAAGACTGATATGAAATGACACTTATCATGTCAATAAACAGATATATTATTCTCCCAAATAGCGCCCTCAACGACCAAGCCATTCAAAGCAAACTTCCCACTGCACTTGCTTCTATAAAATGACTCAGCAAAATATTGTTTCATCAATATCTCATATCAATTGTGGCCAGATTACAACACATTTGTCAAAGATGTATTAATTTTTTTAATCACAAAACTTTGATGTGATCATTGATTACTAAAATGAGGCACATTTCCAAAAAATGTTAGTTGTACTGTGCTCACCATGGATTTAAAATCTGACTTTTATAGGACTGACTGTAGATCATGATGTGATTTCTGTAAGCCAATCTTAAATCCATTGTTTTCATATGGAATTGAGATTTGAATAGATTAAAATGGGTCAAATTAATATTCAAGTGAAGGTATAGTTCATATAATGGCAGGGAATGGTGTCTATGTAAGCCAATCACATCAAATTATTCTTTATCATTTCCTTGCACACTGGCTTACTTTGACATCTCCAAGTCACTGCCGTTTTGAAGCTCATACCGGATGGCAGTATGCTATAACAGATTTGGATAGCAAGCATGTACTGCCTTGCTCAGTTAGGCAAATTCATCATGTTGTAAAGTTAGGCATTTAGGTAAACTCTCCATAGTTTTGTAGAGTTAGGCAGAACAGGTTTTGTTAGGTTTACAGAGTATTGAGAGGAGGTGGTGAAGAATTCTGTGTACTTTTCCATATTCTGATCATACCTTCAAGTATCCCCTACTTAAGAATTAAACACCTATTTTAAAAGGTGATTTCATCTCACCATGGAGTTTCTTTTTAAACAAGTTGTCAAATTTTACGTGAGCTGGACCACAAGATTTCATTTGAATAAAGATGGCCAGTATGACCTCACTGTTAAAGTCAACCTGTTCTCTCTGACTCCTCATTTCCAGTGTGACAGTCTTAAAGTTTTGAAGTCACAGTCTCAGCAGCTACAACTTATGACTGCAGTACCCTTAGTTTCCACTAGCTAAGACAGATACAAATTAAAATGATATTGTGGTGTGTGTGTGTGTGTGTATAAGTGGGTGATAGTGATGCCTTGGTGATGCTGATATAATCATAATATAATCAAGATAGTGTACAGACTGGAAGGCCTCTGAAATATACACTAGAAGTCTAGAGAAACAAACGCTACACTTTTCCACATTGGATTGACCCAAAGACAACCAAGACAACCACGCTACTGTTAGTGTAATCACATCACTGTCCATTGATAGATTATCATCAACATATCACAATAACTATTTGTTTCTGTCTTAGCTTGTCAAAAGTGATCTCAGATTGTACTGGGTGTAACTGCTACACCATATATTGTTTTGTTAAGTATTAACATCTCACCAGTGACTGAGCTCTGCACACAATCTTATGATACAAGTTACAAATGTATACCTCAAATGAAAACTAAACACAAATATTGAATACAACACTTGGCAAATCAAGGACCATTTCAGCTTTAATATCATTTAATATCAACCACTGTAACCTGAATGCAAGTGTGTATGTGAAAATAAGACATGGGGATACAGTGGTACAATCTATATAATCAAGTCATCTCAAAGGGACCTGTGGTATTTGTAGAAATGCAAACCCATCAATAATGTGCCCCGTCATTTATTTACACCCATGGGGATGATGCATTGAACCATGTGAACTAGTGGTCTTCAAAGTATTACATTCTGTCAATGCCTATTACAGGAATTTACCATCATATGCACATCATGTAGAGTGGTTTGGAACGTAATATTTTATCTGAAATGCTCCTAGACTCATGTTTATGTTTAGTTTTCACATTAAAGTGGCCATATAGACAAGAATTGGATATTTATTTTGGATTTTTAAATTTATAAAACAATTTTATCATGGCTTCCTACTTGAAAATCAATGTGAAACAACATATGCCAAGTCCTTATTTGTAACTAGCACATTGCAAAAGATTAATAAATGTGTAAACTTGTTATTGTAGGTACAATAACAAACCTTTTTACACATATTTTTAGCTTTTTGCAATGTACTAAGTTACAAACAAGGACTTGACATATGTTGTTTCACATTGATTTTCAAGTAGGAAGCCATGATAAAATTGTTTTATAAATTAAAAATCCAAAATAAATCCCAATCCCCATCCATATGGCCACTTTAAGGTATACCATCGCCGCAAACCATGGCCTGTTTTACGGCAACGTTCTTAACGAGCTTTTATTTCGATATGTAGTGGTAGAAATAATAACTGGTTTGCGAGAATGAGGTATACATGTGTCACGGTAACATACCATTTACACTCTCAAATCATTTACATCTGGTGGCATATTGTATGGTCTGACAATATTTTTGCTAGATTTTCTTTTCTACTACAGCTGTAATTTCTGTACACACCAATCGTCAAATTGCATTCACATCAATCCATGATCCCAGTTACTTATTAACTTACTTTCCCTTTTTGTAACCAGCTTGTATTCTGTACATATACAATACAAGTATAACGGCATCATACTAGCAGTTATACAATAAATGCATGCACACAGGAAATTAGCAAAATTGTTCTTTATTCATTTTGCTTCATTTACATGATATTAAGTATGAATATACCAGTATTTGAACTAATACCCACCTATATGTGAAAAGTGATAAGGCCAAAAGCTGCAGAGCATTGTGATGATTGGTAATAGAACTACAAGGCCAATACAAACACCAAACTCGCATACATTAGAGATTTGTTCCATTATACATATTACCAATAAGGAATCACAGACAAGAAAGCTTTAGCACTGCCCTATCACAGGAAGTCATCTTATCCTGTCAAAACTAACAAATGGGAGGAGTATACTGATATACATGTATCAAACTGGATTTACACTAGAAACATTCCAAACTGAAAATGACGAAGTGGGAGGAGCTACAGGTAAGTTGATATATGTGTCATGCCATGTCTTTACATCTTGGTACTTAGTACACTGTCACTTTTAAGGGTGGAGCTGAGTTGATAAATGTGTCAAAATGGGAGGACACTGAACCGTCATATCTGGGCACTCTGTACACTGTCACTTTTATGTGAACCATCACAATAGGGAGCATTTTTTGTTTGTTTACATCCACAAAACATCACATCTTTAGCTTTGTCTAGTTTGATCCTGACTGGCCTTAATCCAGTTCCTTTATGACTGCCATCACACAGTGGCTGTAGGTAACAAACAGAAAGATAAACATAATTTATTTATTACTCTTATCTTTACCTTGTGATATAAAGGCCAAATAAAAAAGTGTGTTTCCAATATTAACCCGACTGACGCTAAACATTTCTTTAAAAATATAAAGGTACAAAATTCTTTGTCTTCTTGACCTTCATGTATGTCTGTTTTCTTTCCCCAGCAATGTCTGTATATATTTCATCAAACTATCACAGATGGGGGTATTCTGACTGACAGTAACATTGTGTTTGTTTTTGGGTCAAAGGAATATTTTTCAAAAATAAAAACAAAAGATAAAAATCAAATCAAATAAAATCCTGACCTACCTACCCTACTTTCTGAGGCTATCTTATCGGAAACACACAATTAGTTTTTTTTTCTGCCAAAGTCTGTTTTTTTCTGACTTAACCACCTTTCGTCCTAAGTATTTCACAACTGTCAAAATTATAGAACTAGATCAAGTAAAAACAATGACTTGTTAGTACCTCGACCTATGAATAGAATAAGAGTAATTCTGGTGCAAATATTTGGAATACCTTATCACTTGAAGTGAGAAATAGAATATTGCTGTCTTCCTTCACATGTGGCTGTTACAAATTTTTTATGACAAAGTTTTAGACACTTGTGCTGTTTATTGCATGTATGTCCTTATTGTACAGGTTGTATTTGTTGCTTTTGTTTTTTGTACTATTTTTATTTAGAGGGCCCCAGGGAAGATTGGCCAAGGCCAACTTTAAATAAAGTTGATTGATTGATTGATTGATTGATTGATTGATTGCTCTTCAAAGGTTTTACAAGAAATCACATAAATAGTACAAAAACATAAACAAATAGTGCACATCAAGACAGATGAGAGCATAAAAATAAAAAGAAAACCAGTCATTGACAATAAAATATACAAATGATATAAAGGACAGCCTGTGAAAGAAATGACCAAACAAAACAAATTTACATAATGGCTGTTGATTTCATTCTATTTAAATTTATCAGCCCACAGGTCACTGTGGTAGTTGTTGACTGTTACCTGTTTTTTACTTCTTCCACAGAAACACCATGCATATAATTTATCTGCTTCACAGGAAAACTTGAATGGATGTTTAGCAGCAATCAGTACAGTTGGAGTTGTTCCATTCCATCTTACCTGTCAATATCACAATACTTCTAATTTTTAATGCATAGAAAATGTGTCATTTCAATAGAGTAATGTGGCCCTATGGATAAGGATAGGATATTTATTTTGGATTTTTAATTTCTAAAACGATTTTATCACGGCATTCTACTTGAAAAATCAATGTGAAATAAGATATGTCAAGTCCTTGTTTGCAAATCATAGATATTAGATGTTGAAGAAAGAGGTGATTCTTTCTCCAGTGAGTCCTCTATATAGTTTAACATGTCAAATGATTGTGTGTATTAGAAGTTAATATCATTCTTGTCCAGGTCATACTCAACTAAGGTACTCCCTCAATTATAAATTGGCACATTTTAAAAACATTTGTTGAAGTGTGAAAAACACTGACAACAATTAAATGAAATTTATTTTCTAAGATTAAATTCCTTACAAAATATATTATAGCTCCCTTAATATATACCCCTAGTAGTAATTACTTGTTAGAGCACCCTTAATATATTATACCCCTAGTAGTAATTACTTGTTAGAGCTCCCTTAATATATTATACCCCTAGTAGTAATTATTTGTTAGAGTTCCTTCCATATATTATACCCCTAGAAGTAATTACTTGTTAGAGCTCCCTTAATATATTATACCCCTAGTAGTAATTACTTGTTAGAGCTCCCTTAATATATTATACCCCTAGTAGTAATTACTTGTTAGAGCTCCCTTAATATATTATACCCCTAGTAGTAATTACTTGTTAGAGCTCCCTTAATATATTATACCCCTAGTAGTAATTACTTGTTAGAGCACCCTTAATATATTATACCCTAGTAGTAATTACTTGTTAGAGCACCCTTAATATATTATACCCCTAGTAGTAATTACTTGTTAGAGCACCCTCAATATATTATACCCCTAGTAGTAACTACTTGTTAGAGCTCCCTTAATATATTATACCCCTAGTAGTAATTACTTGTTAGAGCTCCCTTAATATATTATACCCCTAGTAGTAATTACTTGTTAGAGCACCCTCAATATATTATACCCCTAGTAGTAATTACTTGTTAGAGCACCCTCAATATATTATACCCCTAGTAGTAATTACTTGTTAGAGCACCCTCAATATATTATACCCCTAGTAGTAATTACTTGTTAGAGCACCCTTAATATATTATACCCCTAGTAGTAACTACTTGTTAGAGCTCCCTCAATATAGTATACCCCTAGTAGTAATTACTTTTTTACTATGAAAATATCAAGGTCTTTGACACAAATTATTAATAATATCAGAGCTGCCCTTGTAATATGACTTTGAACTATAAATTGGATGTGTATCGGTAATGTTAATTTAGGTAGTTATATTTACATAGTTAAAATATGAAGAATGGATTTGAGTAATTAGGATATTGTCAACAAGAAATAAACTTCAATCAAAGAAAATAGCGCCAATGGCGTTGTAGCACAAGTTGAAACATTCTTGGCAACTGCTTTTGCAGTTGTTCATCTTGTGACAATCCAAGAATTTCACCTCTAATGTAAAGCCACAATGCGAATGCCCTCACCAGTTCGTCTTTAAAAAAAATGTTTATCCACATACCAATATATCCTTGTTACACATGCAATACCATCATTTTAGTGTTGCTATGTGTAATTTCTAAAGTTGCTTGGTGATGATGTCATTTAAAAAAAGGCATTTCAACTTGCCTATCCACCCCTGTTATCTTTGCCATATACACCATCATTTGGTTGTTGCTATGGTCTTAAACTTGTTGCTTAGGTAAAAATGGGACCATTTCTTAAATGTGTATCCACATGCCCCCCCCCCCCCCACACACACACACACACATCATTTATGGAACCAATACTATCACAACTCCACAAGGCCTCATTTATAGACATTACACTTCAACTCATCGCCGAACTACTAATAACATATGCATTCGAATCAATCTTTATGAATTTTTTAAAAATGTGTGGTGAATAATTATTATTCACTATGCATACAGATTCATTCGAGTGCCTATGACTAATACTGACGTGAGTCTAATCTGATGATAGCATTTTACCTGTTGATTAATGACCTGAAGGACTGGTCGACATCGTGCAATCCACGACATTGCTAATTAATTTGATGCTGCAATGTGTACAGTAACAAGACAATGAACGAAGACTGAGGACGTTCTCGCGAAATACACGTTTCAAGTGAAGTTGTCGCTGTACAAAGATTACATTCAGTTTGACCAGAGTGATGAGGTCAACACCGAGGGCCAAAACCGAAATGCCATTGACTGCGCAGTAGTTGTGCGCAGTAATATATGATTAGTTAGAATGGCTGCGTCCAGGAGATAAACAACGACATGTGTTACAGTTGATGAAGACTTACGAAATTTACCTGTGTTAAACTTCGTAAAACATATCTAGTGATAAAATATCGTTATTCCGTATTATTTACAGTCATGGCCAGATCGGTAAGTTCTCCTAATAACAATTTTGCAAGTTTCAGCATTTTTGGGGGTTGCTCACATTTCAATGAAACTCGTGTACACACTAACTTACTACAGTTCAATGTGTTAAAGTTCACAATGGTATGCAATACATGAACATGACGACACAGACAAAATCAACGGAGTACAGGTTATATTATGAGACAAAACACATGCATTGCTGGTAATAACTCTTCGATTGTCGATTATGGCCCAAGTTTTCGATCTTCCTCGCAATGAATCAGTAGCTAGTGCTGGGACTCGATCGTAGGAGGTGTTTATGACACCGTCCCTGACAAGGTACACATGAGTGTGACAACTAGAAGTATGCACACCCACAGATGCATACGAAATTTAATGATTTGTTTAGGAAAAAGTAGGTATGAATTAGCATTATCACGCAAATATTTATCATTTTGTTTACCTGTGCTGCAGGGTACAATTTCAGAATTAAATGTGTCTGTACATGCATCTGTTGTTGCCAGTACAAAGAAATTAATAGATATTTAAAAATTAATATATAACCCAGGGAGCTTGAAAAGAAAATAAGTATGGGGAAAGAACTATTCAAAGTGTTCATTTGGTGTATTGATCACCATCCTTGACGCTTCCCAAAAGTTACAGTTTGGATTATTATTTTATCATATATATACTCAATTATGTTACATGCATGTTGACCATCTGTTTGTACATTAATATACATGCAATGTGAATTTTGCTTACATGTAAAAGTTAAAATTTAATTCAATATTTATGTAAATTATGGAAATGTGATTTGTAGTTTGGTTTAAACTTTCAATAAAATAAAAGTAATATTTCAAAAGTGCCCGTGAATTAAGCTATAGTAGAATAAACCAGTCATTGATTGAAAATGTAGTTAATTAGTTAATATTCAATCAATACATTTACTAGTTTAAATAGTTACTCAGATTGTATTTGTAGGCAGGTACTTCAGATCATTACACATAGAGCAGAGATTACTTGCACTGGTGCACAGGTATACTAGTGGTATTTGCACTGCAGTGCAAATACTGAAAACATTATTGTATACATGTACCTGTATGCAAATGATTTACAAATGAGGATGTGATCATTTACTGCACACAAAATTGTGTGATCGCGTTGTGATATTTGACGATTTTTATTGAAATTTGCTGTTTCAGATATACATGTGTAATAATAACAGAACCCTATGCTACGTGAGTAGGCGAGTCAAATAAGTTATCGAGACGAATCAAATAAGATGTCGAGTTGCCAAATAAGTTGTCGAGACGAATCAAATAAGATGTCGAGTTGCCAAATAAGTTGTCGAGGCGAGTCAAATAAGATGTACATAATAAAGGCCCCAATGAAGCGCCATAGTACTTGTGCTTTACTGTGTTTTCTACTGCATGGGTACAGAGAACACTGCAAGCACACATCCAAATACCCAGAGTACACCACACTTGCAACCGTACATCATGGAGTTCTGCAGAGTATCCCATTTGGTATGACTGTATCTACAAATTATATTGTTTTGTTTTTACAGAGGAGACAGAAATCACATGAGGCCAAGTTACGAGGTAACACAGATGCCAAACGTAAACATTACTACAGTGCAATCATACACTACACAGAGTCCATTAAAATGGACCCAAATGATGCTACAGTACTTACCAATAGATCATTGTGTTTTCTCAAGATGGCTCAACATTTCTTGGCACTTGAGGATGCAAAACGTGCAATCAAATTACAACCAGAATGGTCCAAGGTAAGGTCAAAGGTTATGCTGTAATACATGTACTTAGGGAATCAAACTGGATGTCAAAGTTCACACACTGTGCAATACTCCTGTTCTAGCTTGAATTGATTTTCATTATTGACCTTGGTTTTTAGTTTTTAAATAAAATAAAGTTATATCAACAACATACCTTTTTACACAGATTTACACTTCATGAATATGGTAATAATATAAAATTGTACTCCGTGTTTTAAGTGGGGTCTTTCCTTTTGTGAAATATTGCAATCTGATGCCAAATGCTTTTGCGAGATGTCATTGTTCCAACTTCAGAAAGACAAAGGTATTAATTTTGTGGTGGTTTTTAAAACATGCCCAATCTAATTTATATTACAAATTCAGCATGTGCCACTTTTATTGTTTTTTATTTTGCATAGTGTATATTTTGGGTGTCTTATTAATATGGTCTATTTTATTTGGTTACCAGGGTTACTACCGCAAAGGTCAAGTGTATTACAATGCAGACAAATATGATGAATCAGTTGAAGCGTATAAGGTAAGACTATCTCATTATAGTCTATGCAAGGTAAGACTATCTCATTATAGTCTATATAAGGTAAGACTATATCTCATTATAGTCTATATAAGGTAAGACTATCTCATTATAGTCTATATAAGGTAAGACTATCTCATTATAATCTATATAAGGTAAGACTATCTCATTATAGTCTATATAAGGTAAGACTCTCATTATAGTCTATATAAGGTAAGACTATCTCATTATAGTCTATATAAGGTAAGACTCTCATTATAGTCTATATAAGGTAAGACTATCTCATTATAGTCTATATAAGGTAAGACTATCTCATTATAGTCTATATAAGGTAAGACTATCTCATTATAATCTATATAAGGTAAGACTATCTCATTATAGTCTATATAAGGTAAGACTCTCATTATAGTCTATATAAGGTAAGACTATCTCATTATAGTCTATATAAGGTAAGACTATCTCATTATAGTCTATATAAGGTAAGACTATATCTTATTATAATCTATATAAGGTAAGACTATCTCATTATAGTCTATATAAGGTAAGACTATGTTATTATAGTCTATATAAGGTAAGACTATATCATTATAGTCTATATAAGGTAAGACTATCTCATTATAGTCTATATAAGGTAAGACTCTCATTATAGTCTATATAAGGTAAGACTATCTCATTATAGTCTATATAAGGTAAGACTCTCATTATAGTCTATATAAGGTAAGACTATCTCATTATAGTCTATATAAGGTAAGACTATCTCATTATAGTCTATATAAGGTAAGACTATCTCATTATAGTCTATATAAGGTAAGACTATCTCATTATAGTCTATATAAGGTAAGACTATCTCATTATAGTCTATATAAGGTAAGACTATCTCATTATAGTCTATATAAGGTAAGACTATCTCATTATAGTCTATATAAGGTAAGACTATCTCATTATAGTCTATATAAGGTAAGACTATCTCATTATAATCTATATAAGGTAAGACTATCTCATTATAGTCTATATAAGGTAAGACTATCTCATTATAGTCTATACTATAAGGTAAGACTATCTCATTATAGTCTATATAAGGTAAGACTATCTCATTATAGTCTATATAAGGTAAGACTATCTCATTATAGTCTATATAAGGTAAGACTATCTCATTATAGTCTATATAAGGTAAGACTATCTTATTATAATCTATATAAGGTAAGACTATATCATTATAATCTATATAAGGTAAGACTATCTCATTATAGTCTATATAAGGTAAGACTATCTTATTATAATCTATATAAGGTAAGACTATCTCATTATAGTCTATATAAGGTAAGACTATCTCATTATAGTCTATATAAGGTAAGACTCTCATTATAGTCTATATAAGGTAAGACTATCTCATTATAGTCTATATAAGGTAAGTCTATATCATTATAGTCTATATAAGGTAAGACTATCTCATTATAATCTATATAAGGTAAGACTATCTCATTATAGTCTATATAAGGTAAGACTATCTCATTATAGTCTATATAAGGTAAGACTATCTCATTATAGTCTATATAAGGTAAGACTATCTCATTATAGTCTATATAAGGTAAGACTATCTCATTATAGTCTATATAAGGTAAGACTATCTCATTATAATCTATATAAGGTAAGACTATCTCATTATAGTCTATATAAGGTAAGACTATCTCATTATAGTCTATATAAGGTAAGACTCTCATTATAGTCTATATAAGGTAAGACTATCTCATTATAGTCTATATAAGGTAAGACTATCTCATTATAGTCTATATAAGGTAAGACTATCTCATTATAGTCTATATAAGGTAAGACTATCTCATTATAGTCTATATAAGGTAAGACTATCTCATTATAGTCTATATAAGGTAAGACTATCTTATTATAATCTATATAAGGTAAGACTATATCATTATAGTCTATATAAGGTAAGACTATCTCATTATAGTCTATATAAGGTAAGACTATCTCACTATATTCTATATAAGGTAAGACTATCGCATTATAGTCTATATAAGGTAAGACTATCTCATTATAGTCTATATAAGGTAAGACTCTCATTATAGTCTATATAAGGTAAGACTATCTCATTATAATCTATGTACCATTGATACTTGCACTGCAATGCAATTCAAAAAACATTTAGTAATATTGTAAATGAGTAAATGAAAGTTCCTTGTATTAGAAGTCTTATTTATCCAAAATTTGTTGTTTCAGATAATAAGAGAACATACCACATGACACATGAGTACCAGTATGGGTACTTGTACGTAGTATTTGCATGCATGCATGCATGCTTGCAATCTTTTCTGCTGCACTTTCGTTTGCTTTACTTGAGATTGTAAAATACATCACTGTATGTGTCCTTAGAGTGCCCAACAGGGCTGATAATTCAGTCCAGCTTTACTTATGATGGAACGGACACAGAGAACTCTGCAAACACTTGCAAATAGCTTCAGTATGCTGTGACATGTCATTGGGTTATCTTATAGCATTCATAGTGACAAGGAAATGATAATAACAGAACCTTATGATGTTCAAGTGTGTTGCATCAGTGCTTACGGTGTTCACTCTATGGTTGTACTTTCACCAGCTATGTTGGTGAAAGTGCAGCAGAAAACACCCTTGGCATAAGATCAAATACCCCTGAGTACCCTGACTAGAACTCAAACATCATGGGCTTCTGTTATTATTACATATGTTTATCTGAAACAGCAAATTTCCATAAAAATGATACCATGCAACCACAGGTTTTCATGTCGAACAATTGACCATGTCCTAATTTGCATATATCATTTGCATACAGAGATGTAAGAATGTTTTCAGTATTTCACTGCAGTGCAAATACCACTAGTATGTGTACATGGCACTGCTGCACTAATAAATGGTACATGGATGTAATAATATATAAATATCAAATGTTGGGTGTATTATTTTAGTCATTCATTATTGGGTTAAATCTGATCATCTTTATTGCATCATTTGTCATTACTCTGTATACATGTGTTTCATTTGCTGAAGATTAACAGTGTCAACTCATACATGTATGCTTTGTTACTTTATTAAAACTTACAGGAAGGACTTGAGAAGTGTCCAGATGATGAAACTTTAAAATTAGCACTTGAAAAAGTTTTAGAAAAGAAGAATGAAAAAGATAAAAGTAAGTAATGACAGTATTAAATTTAATGTCAGTGTACAAATCAAATCCTAATATTCATTTGGCATATAATGAAAACTACTATAACCCCCAATATGGATGTTTGCACTTTCTGATCAGAATGTTATTCAACCATCTCATTTTGGCCATTATTACTATTAATTCCTCAGATTCAAATGCCCATATTTGGGCAGTAATACGATAATATGGCTCCAATCTTCTTTTGTTTTGCTTATACCCCACATCCTGTTGTCATGACAACAACCACTAACTGATGTTTACACTGTTACATTACAGAAGAGAATTGGTACACAAATTTAGGAATGCGTCTCGGTTTACTCGTAGGTGTATTAATAGTTATCGGTGATGAAATGTTATCAACAACAGCCTTCATGTCTGTAAGTTATCAACACTTCTTCTTTATACATGTATATCATATATTTGGCAATACTTACTGGGATTTGTACATGTTTAAAATAGCCAATTGCTATGTGGAAATTCTATATATAAAAAAATGCCATATATTCCACAGTGTTGTACATGTATGTGTCACCATGCATATAATCACAGATGTGAGTTTAATTTGTTAATTTGTTACAGTATTGTAAATTACAAGATAAGTCCTATATGAAACTTTAACCCTATGCCCTAACCAGGTATAGTTATAGAGAATTTCTAGAAACCAAAGACTTACAGGACAATGAGACTTTTTGTGGTGTCTCTTACTCTATAAGTGACTCCAGTATAGTGACTCCCAGTTGACAACACAAGTCCACTACAGAGTTGAGATAAAGTCAACAGAACCAAGAAAATCTCAATTTTATATTTTTCCCCAAGTTAAAAGTAAATAAAACATGTAATGATTAATTCAGTTCTTGTTACCCTACCAAGGGTTCTAATTACATACTTATGAGTTATGCTTTGCCTATTCTGGTCAACAGGCTTTATCTGTTTGCTGAATTTACTGCTTGGCAGATAAGCACAACTTTTCTCATGAGTAATTAGAACACTTGGTTGTGCAACAAAAAACATTTGTTACTATGTTGTACCAACCACATGGACATATTTAAGGATGGATGAAACAAGCTTATAATATTATAGTGTAAGACTCATTTTATATGAAACTGTCTTTACTTTCCACAGTGTTCTTTATCTTTACTGTAACTGTCACAAGTTCCCATTGCCATTGATTTCTGTTGATTAATTGCCCTCTGCATATATCTGTTAATGTTGTTATAGGGTTACAAATGGAAGTTGTTATGTATAGCAATATTTGTTATATCTGGTGCTGGATGTGCAGAGATGTGGAGTCAGTTCTGGAAAATGACAAGTGATGCCATGCTGATGCCGGATGAAAACTGGTTTAAAGGTTTGTAAATATTCTGCAGAGTTAGGAAGGGCTGTAGACTAAATTAGTCAGTCATTCTGCAGAGTTAGGAAGGGCCATAGACTAAATTAGTCAGTCGTTCTGCAGAGTTAGGAAGGGCCATAGACTAAATTAGTCAGTCATTCTGCAGAGTTAGGAAGGGCCATAGACTAAATTAGTCAGTCATGGAATGGGATGGGAGAGGACAGGACAAGGGGTGAAAAAAGATAGTTTGAATGATAATCTCGGTTACACCATTCAAATACATTCTAATAGATGATCAACATTACTCCTTTTCAACAACTTGCTCAAAATACAAATTGAGAAAGTTGATGACAAAGACATTTAAGACCTTTACAGAGAAAAAATGTAATATATTTACTTGCAGCTGTCAGTTGTTTGAAGTGAGTTTATTCAGAATTCAATTAAAAAGACTTTATTGTCTGCATATAAAGCACAGAAAATTGTCTTCAGACTTGTCAACAACAAAAATGAAAATACACTCCATATAATATGTATACATGAACAAATACAGACAGCCTAATAGTAGGATGGTAACATAAACAAACATTAAAATTATTACATAGCTGCATTCACAATAGCTACTGCTGATGGCAGGAATGATTTTTTCAAACACATTCTTCTTTGCAAATGGAACCCTATAATGACATCCAGAGGGAAGCTGCTGTGGAAGTGAGTGTGTAATGGATGTGTCTGGTTGTTTACTATTCTTAATGTTTCTCTTTTTACTGCCGCAACTGTTATAAGTGACAAAGAGAAGGTTGCTTGCTGATGCTGAAATAATTCTTTTTGTTTCATTTGTCAGCTGCATCTGGAGGTTTTACAGATGAGTATAAGTTTGAAGGTGAAAGGTCACAGGCTATGCAGACTGCACCTGATATAGAACAACATGCAGCGAGGATGAATCTAGACAAAGAATTAAAGAAAGGTGTGGTAATAGAAGAAATCAGTGAAGATGAAGAAGGAGAAGCAACAGAAGATGTCCAGATGGAAGACATCGGGGAAGACCTAATGGAAGACTTAGAAACTAAAAAGGATAAATAGTATACTGAAAGTATGTACAGTTGGTCTTTTATTAAATGGTCTAGTCATACATTGGCTTTTTATACATAGATTTTGTACAGTGTGTAATTTTACAGTAAGTCTCTTGAAGTGTGACAGTGTTTTTGCTAAGGATTGTTAAGAACAGTATCAGACAGGGGGATGTGGGTAATACTGGACAATTTCCTATATAGTGTTACTGTATACCATAACTTTGTTTGGTTACTATGGTAAAATGACTGCGGAATCTGCATAGATTTTACTTCCTGACCATAACGAAAATAGTAGTGGTGAGGATCTTCAGATAAAATAACTAGGGAAGCACAGTAGATTTTAACTTCTTACTGCTCTTATATATACCACAAATATCAGTATTGAAACCTGGTAAAGTGACTGGGGAACTTGGATAGATCTTACCTACTTACCAGCCATAACAAAAGCAATGGTGAGGAACTATGGTAAACTAACAGGGGGGGTCAAAGTAGATCTACTTTTGGTACTTACTGCCCTTATCAAAAATACTGGTAGAGAACCTGGGTAAAATCACTGAAGACCATAACCACTCAACCCTTAACAAAAACACTGCGTAATTCATAAGCTGTTCTACAACCACTTTATAAAACCATTTCAGGCATATGAATAAACAAGATTTATTATAGCACAGGGTCCATGAGACTGAAGTATGTAAATACCAGTAAATTGAAATAGGAGACATTAAAGGGTGTATGCCTGAACCAATGATCAATATAGTGTGTAGACTGTAAGATTTGTTGTGTAATTCAGTCCTCATCGACTCTGTCTTCACATAGGTGTAGACTAAAGATTTGTTGTGTCATTCAGCCCTCATCAATTCTGTCTTCACATAGGTGTAGACTGTAAGATTGGTTGTGTCATTCAGTACTCATCAACTCTGTCTTCACATAGGTGTAGACTAAAGATTTGTTGTGTCATTCAGCCCTCATCAATTCTGTCTTCACATAGGTGTAGACTAAAGATTTGTTGTGTCATTCAGCCCTCATCAATTCTGTCTTCACATAGGTGTAGACTGTAAGATTTGTTGTGTCATTCAGTACTCATCAACTCTGTCTTCACATAGGTGTAGACTGTAAGATTTGTTGTGTAATTCAGTCCTCATCAATTCTGTCTTCACATAGGTGTAGACTGTAAGATTTGTTGTGTCATTCAGTACTCATCAACTCTGTCTTCACATAGGTGTAGACTATAAGATTTGTTGTGTCATTCAGTACTCATCAACTCTGTCTTCACATAGGTGTAGACTGTAAGATTTGTTGTGTAATTCAGTCCTCATCAATTCTGTCTTCACATAGGTGTAGACTATAAGATTTGTTGTGTAATTCAGTACTCATCAACCCTGTCTTCACATAGGTGTAGGATGTAAGATTTGTTGTGTAATTCAGTCCTCATCAACTCTGTCTTCACATAGGTGTAGACTATAAGATTTATTGTGTCATTCAGTACTCATCAACCCTGTCTTCACATAGGTGTAGGATGTAAGATTTGTTGTGTCATTCAGTCCTCATCAACTCTGTCTTCACATAGGTGTAGGATGTAAGATTGGTTGTCATTCAGTACTCATCAATTCTGTCTTCACATAGGTGTAGACTGTAAGATTTGTTGTGTCATTCAGTCCTCATCAACTCTGTCTTCACATAGGTGTAGACTGTAAGATTGGTTGTCATTCAGTCCTCATCAACTCTGTCTTCACATAGGTGTAGACTGTAAGATTTGTTGTGTCATTCAGTCATCATCAACTCTGTCTTCACATAGGTGTAGACTATAAGATTTGTTGTGTCATTCAGTCCTCATCAACCCTGTCTTCACATAGGTGTAGACTATAAGATTTGTTGTGTAATTCAGTACTCATCAACTCTGTCTTCACATAGGTGTAGACTGTAAAATTTGTTGTGTCATTCAGTCATCATCAACTCTGTCTTCACATAGGTGTAGACTGTAAGATTTGTTGTGTCATTCAGTCCTCATCAACTCTGTCTTCACATAGGTGTAGACTGTAAGATTTGTTGTGTCATTCAGTCCTCATCAACTCTGTCTTCACATAGGTGTAGACTATAAGATTTGTTGTGTCATTCAGTCCTCATCAACTCTGTCTTCACATAGGTGTAGACTGTAAGATTTGTTGTCATTCAGTACTCATCAACTCTGTCTTCACATAGGTGTAGACTGTAAGATTGGTTGTCATTCAGTCCTCATCAACTCTGTCTTCACATAGGTGTAGACTGTAAGATTTGTTGTCATTCAGTACTCATCAACTCTGTCTTCACATAGGTGTAGACTGTAAGATTGGTTGTCATTCAGTCCTCATCAACTCTGTCTTCACATAGGTGTAGACTGTAAGATTTGTTGTGTCATTCAGTCATCATCAACTCTGTCTTCACATAGGTGTAGACTGTAAGATTGGTTGTCATTCAGTCCTCATCAACTCTGTCTTCACATAGGTGTAGACTGTAAGATTTGTTGTGTCATTCAGTCCTCATCAACTCTGTCTTCACATAGGTGTAGGATGTAAGTTTTGTTGTGTAATTCAGCCCTCATCAACTCTGTCTTCACATAGGTGTAGACTAAAGATTTGTTGTGTAATTCAGTCATCATCAACTCTGTCTTCACATAGGTGTAGACTAAAGATTTGTTGTGTCATTCAGTCCTCATCAACTCTGTCTTCACATAGGTGTAGACTATAAGATTTGTTGTGTAATTCAGTACTCATCAACCCTGTCTTCACATAGGTGTAGGATGTAAGATTTGTTGTGTAATTCAGTCCTCATCAACTCTGTCTTCACATAGGTGTAGACTGTAAGATTTGTTGTGTCATTCAGTCCTCATCAACTCTGTCTTCACATAGGTGTAGACTATAAGATTTGTTGTGTCATTCAGTCATCATCAACTCTGTCTTCACATAGGTGTAGACTGTAAAATTTGTTGTGTCATTCAGTCCTCATCAACTCTGTCTTCACATAGGTGTAGACTGTAAAATTTGTTGTGTCATTCAGTCATCATCAACTCTGTCTTCACATAGGTGTAGACTGTAAGATTTGTTGTGTCATTCAGTCCTCATCAACTCTGTCTTCACATAGGTGTAGACTATAAGATTGGTTGTCATTCAGTACTCATCAACTCTGTCTTCACATAGGTGTAGACTAAAGATTTGTTGTGTCATTCAGTCCTCATCAACTCTGTCTTCACATAGGTGTAGACTGTAAGATTTGTTGTGTCATTCAGTCCTCATCAACTCTGTCTTCACATAGGTGTAGACTGTAAGATTTGTTGTGTCATTCAGTCCTCATCAACTCTGTCTTCACATAGGTGTAGACTGTAAGATTGGTTGTCATTCAGTACTCATCAACTCTGTCTTCACATAGGTGTAGACTATAAGATTTGTTGTGTCATTCAGTCCTCATCAACTCTGTCTTCACATAGGTGTAGACTGTAAGATTTGTTGTGTCATTCAGTCCTCATCAACTCTGTCTTCACATAGGTGTAGACTGTAAGATTTGTTGTGTCATTCAGTCCTCATCAACTCTGTCTTCACATAGGTGTAGACTGTAAGATTTGTTGTGTAATTCAGTACTCATCAACTCTGTCTTCACATAGGTGTAGACTGTAAGATTGGTTGTCATTCAGTACTCATCAACTCTGTCTTCACATAGGTGTAGACTGTAAGATTTGTTGTGTAATTCAGTACTCATCAACTCTGTCTTCACATAGGTGTAGACTGTAAGATTGGTTGTCATTCAGTCCTCATCAACTCTGTCTTCACATAGGTGTAGACTGTAAAATTTGTTGTGTCATTCAGTCCTCATCAACTCTGTCTTCACATAGGTGTAGACTGTAAGATTGGTTGTCATTCAGTCCTCATCAACTCTGTCTTCACATAGGTGTAGACTATAAGATTTGTTGTGTCATTCAGTCCTCATCAACTCTGTCTTCACATAGGTGTAGACTGTAAGATTGGTTGTCATTCAGTCCTCATCAACTCTGTCTTCACATAGGTGTAGACTATAAAATTTGTTGTGTCATTCAGTCCTCATCAACTCTGTCTTCACATAGGTGTATGCTGTAAGATTTGTTGTGTAATTCAGCCCTCATCAACTCTGTCTTCACATAGGTGTAGACTATAAGATTTGTTGTGTAATTCAGCCCTCATCAACTCTGTCTTCACATAGGTGTAGACTGTAAGATTTGTTGTGTCATTCAGTCCTCATCAACTCTGTCTTCACATAGGTGTAGACTGTAAGATTTGTTGTGTCATTCAGTCCTCATCAACTCTGTCTTCACATAGGTGTAGACTATAAGATTTGTTGTGTCATTCAGTCCTCATCAACTCTGTCTTCACATAGGTGTAGACTGTAAGATTTGTTGTGTCATTCAGTCATCATCAACTCTGTCTTCACATAGGTGTAGAGTATAAGATTGGTTGTCATTCAGTCCTCATCAACTCTGTCTTCACATAGGTGTAGACTGTAAGATTTGTTGTGTCATTCAGCCCTCATCAACTCTGTCTTCACATAGGTGTAGACTGTAAGATTGGTTGTCATTCAGTACTCATCAACTCTGTCTTCACATAGGTGTAGACTGTAAGATTTGTTGTGTCATTCAGTCCTCATCAACTCTGTCTTCACATAGGTGTAGACTGTAAGATTTGTTGTGTCATTCAGTCCTCATCAACTCTGTCTTCACATAGGTGTAGACTATAAGATTTGTTGTGTCATTCAGTCCTCATCAACTCTGTCTTCACATAGGTGTAGACTGTAAGATTGGTTGTCATTCAGTACTCATCAACTCTGTCTTCACATAGGTGTAGACTGTAAGATTTGTTGTGTCATTCAGTCCTCATCAACTCTGTCTTCACATAGGTGTAGACTGTAAGATTTGTTGTGTCATTCAGTACTCATCAACTCTGTCTTCACATAGGTGTAGACTGTAAGATTTGTTGTGTCATTCAGTCCTCATCAACTCTGTCTTCACATAGGTGTAGACTATAAGATTTGTTGTGTCATTCAGTACTCATCAACTCTGTCTTCACATAGGTGTAGACTATAAGATTTGTTGTGTCATTCAGTACTCATCAACTCTGTCTTCACATAGGTGTAGAGTATAAGATTGGTTGTGTCATTCAGTCCTCATCAACTCTGTCTTCACATAGGTGTAGACTGTAAGATTTGTTGTGTAATTCAGTACTCATCAACTCTGTCTTCACATAGGTGTAGACTATAAGATTTGTTGTGTCATTCAGTCCTCATCAACTCTGTCTTCACATAGGTGTAGACTGTAAGATTTGTTGTGTCATTCAGCCCTCATCAACTCTGTCTTCACATAGGTGTAGACTGTAAGATTTGTTGTGTCATTCAGTCCTCATCAACTCTGTCTTCACATAGGTGTAGACTGTAAGATTTGTTGTGTCATTCAGTCCTCATCAACTCTGTCTTCACATAGGTGTAGACTAAAGATTTGTTGTGTCATTCAGTCCTCATCAACTCTGTCTTCACATAGGTGTAGACTGTAAGATTGGTTGTCATTCAGTCCTCATCAACTCTGTCTTCACATAGGTGTAGACTGTAAAATTTGTTGTGTCATTCAGTCCTCATCAACTCTGTCTTCACATAGGTGTAGACTGTAAGATTTGTTGTGTCATTCAGTCCTCATCAACTCTGTCTTCACATAGGTGTAGACTATAAGATTTGTTGTGTCATTCAGCCCTCATCAACTCTGTCTTCACATAGGTGTAGACTATAAGATTTGTTGTGTAATTCAGCCCTCATCAACTCTGTCTTCACATAGGTGTAGACTGTAAGATTTGTTGTGTCATTCAGTCCTCATCAACTCTGTCTTCACATAGGTGTAGACTGTAAGATTTGTTGTGTCATTCAGTCCTCATCAACTCTGTCTTCACATAGGTGTAGACTATAAGATTTGTTGTGTCATTCAGTCCTCATCAACTCTGTCTTCACATAGGTGTAGACTGTAAGATTTGTTGTGTCATTCAGTCATCATCAACTCTGTCTTCACATAGGTGTAGAGTATAAGATTGGTTGTCATTCAGTCCTCATCAACTCTGTCTTCACATAGGTGTAGACTGTAAGATTTGTTGTGTCATTCAGTCATCATCAACTCTGTCTTCACATAGGTGTAGACTGTAAGATTGGTTGTCATTCAGTCCTCATCAACTCTGTCTTCACATAGGTGTAGACTGTAAGATTTGTTGTGTCATTCAGTCCTCATCAACTCTGTCTTCACATAGGTGTAGACTGTAAGATTTGTTGTGTCATTCAGTACTCATCAACTCTGTCTTCACATAGGTGTAGACTGTAAGATTTGTTGTGTCATTCAGTCCTCATCAACTCTGTCTTCACATAGGTGTAGACTATAAGATTTGTTGTGTCATTCAGTACTCATCAACTCTGTCTTCACATAGGTGTAGACTATAAGATTTGTTGTGTCATTCAGTACTCATCAACTCTGTCTTCACATAGGTGTAGAGTATAAGATTGGTTGTGTCATTCAGTCCTCATCAACTCTGTCTTCACATAGGTGTAGACTGTAAGATTTGTTGTGTAATTCAGTACTCATCAACTCTGTCTTCACATAGGTGTAGACTATAAGATTTGTTGTGTCATTCAGTCCTCATCAACTCTGTCTTCACATAGGTGTAGACTGTAAGATTTGTTGTGTCATTCAGCCCTCATCAACTCTGTCTTCACATAGGTGTAGACTGTAAGATTTGTTGTGTCATTCAGTCCTCATCAACTCTGTCTTCACATAGGTGTAGACTGTAAGATTTGTTGTGTCATTCAGTCCTCATCAACTCTGTCTTCACATAGGTGTAGACTAAAGATTTGTTGTGTCATTCAGTCCTCATCAACTCTGTCTTCACATAGGTGTAGACTGTAAGATTGGTTGTCATTCAGTCCTCATCAACTCTGTCTTCACATAGGTGTAGACTGTAAGATTGGTTGTCATTCAGTCCTCATCAACTCTGTCTTCACATAGGTGTAGACTGTAAAATTTGTTGTGTCATTCAGTCCTCATCAACTCTGTCTTCACATAGGTGTATGCTGTAAGATTTGTTGTGTAATTCAGCCCTCATCAACTCTGTCTTCACATAGGTGTAGACTGTAAGATTTGTTGTGTCATTCAGTCATCATCAACTCTGTCTTCACATAGGTGTAGACTGTAAGATTGGTTGTCATTCAGTCTTCATCAACTCTGTCTTCACATAGGTGTAGACTGTAAAATTTGTTGTGTCATTCAGTCCTCATCAACTCTGTCTTCACATAGGTGTAGACTGTAAGATTTGTTGTGTAATTCAGTACTCATCAACTCTGTCTTCACATAGGTGTAGACTGTAAGATTTGTTGTGTCATTCAGTCCTCATCAACTCTGTCTTCACATAGGTGTAGACTATAAGATTTGTTGTGTCATTCAGTACTCATCAACTCTGTCTTCACATAGGTGTAGACTATAAGATTTGTTGTGTCATTCAGTACTCATCAACTCTGTCTTCACATAGGTGTAGAGTATAAGATTGGTTGTGTCATTCAGTCCTCATCAACTCTGTCTTCACATAGGTGTAGACTGTAAGATTTGTTGTGTAATTCAGTACTCATCAACTCTGTCTTCACATAGGTGTAGACTATAAGATTTGTTGTGTCATTCAGTCCTCATCAACTCTGTCTTCACATAGGTGTAGACTGTAAGATTTGTTGTGTCATTCAGCCCTCATCAACTCTGTCTTCACATAGGTGTAGACTGTAAGATTTGTTGTGTCATTCAGTCCTCATCAACTCTGTCTTCACATAGGTGTAGACTGTAAGATTTGTTGTGTCATTCAGTCCTCATCAACTCTGTCTTCACATAGGTGTAGACTAAAGATTTGTTGTGTCATTCAGTCCTCATCAACTCTGTCTTCACATAGGTGTAGACTGTAAGATTGGTTGTCATTCAGTCCTCATCAACTCTGTCTTCACATAGGTGTAGACTGTAAAATTTGTTGTGTCATTCAGTCCTCATCAACTCTGTCTTCACATAGGTGTATGCTGTAAGATTTGTTGTGTAATTCAGCCCTCATCAACTCTGTCTTCACATAGGTGTAGACTGTAAGATTTGTTGTGTCATTCAGTCATCATCAACTCTGTCTTCACATAGGTGTAGACTGTAAGATTGGTTGTCATTCAGTCTTCATCAACTCTGTCTTCACATAGGTGTAGACTGTAAAATTTGTTGTGTCATTCAGTCCTCATCAACTCTGTCTTCACATAGGTGTAGACTATAAGATTTGTTGTGTAATTCAGCCCTCATCAACTCTGTCTTCACATAGGTGTAGACTGTAAGATTTGTTGTGTCATTCAGTCCTCATCAACTCTGTCTTCACATAGGTGTAGACTGTAAGATTTGTTGTGTCATTCAGTCCTCATCAACTCTGTCTTCACATAGGTGTAGACTATAAGATTTGTTGTGTCATTCAGTCCTCATCAACTCTGTCTTCACATAGGTGTAGACTGTAAGATTTGTTGTGTCATTCAGTCATCATCAACTCTGTCTTCACATAGGTGTAGAGTATAAGATTGGTTGTCATTCAGTCCTCATCAACTCTGTCTTCACATAGGTGTAGACTGTAAGATTTGTTGTGTCATTCAGTCATCATCAACTCTGTCTTCACATAGGTGTAGACTGTAAGATTGGTTGTCATTCAGTCCTCATCAACTCTGTCTTCACATAGGTGTAGACTGTAAGATTTGTTGTGTCATTCAGTCCTCATCAACTCTGTCTTCACATAGGTGTAGACTGTAAGATTTGTTGTGTCATTCAGTACTCATCAACTCTGTCTTCACATAGGTGTAGACTGTAAGATTTGTTGTGTCATTCAGTCCTCATCAACTCTGTCTTCACATAGGTGTAGACTATAAGATTTGTTGTGTCATTCAGTACTCATCAACTCTGTCTTCACATAGGTGTAGACTATAAGATTTGTTGTGTCATTCAGTACTCATCAACTCTGTCTTCACATAGGTGTAGAGTATAAGATTGGTTGTGTCATTCAGTCCTCATCAACTCTGTCTTCACATAGGTGTAGACTGTAAGATTTGTTGTGTAATTCAGTACTCATCAACTCTGTCTTCACATAGGTGTAGACTATAAGATTTGTTGTGTCATTCAGTCCTCATCAACTCTGTCTTCACATAGGTGTAGACTGTAAGATTTGTTGTGTCATTCAGCCCTCATCAACTCTGTCTTCACATAGGTGTAGACTGTAAGATTTGTTGTGTCATTCAGTCCTCATCAACTCTGTCTTCACATAGGTGTAGACTGTAAGATTTGTTGTGTCATTCAGTCCTCATCAACTCTGTCTTCACATAGGTGTAGACTAAAGATTTGTTGTGTCATTCAGTCCTCATCAACTCTGTCTTCACATAGGTGTAGACTGTAAGATTGGTTGTCATTCAGTCCTCATCAACTCTGTCTTCACATAGGTGTAGACTGTAAGATTGGTTGTCATTCAGTCCTCATCAACTCTGTCTTCACATAGGTGTAGACTGTAAAATTTGTTGTGTCATTCAGTCCTCATCAACTCTGTCTTCACATAGGTGTATGCTGTAAGATTTGTTGTGTAATTCAGCCCTCATCAACTCTGTCTTCACATAGGTGTAGACTGTAAGATTTGTTGTGTCATTCAGTCATCATCAACTCTGTCTTCACATAGGTGTAGACTGTAAGATTGGTTGTCATTCAGTCTTCATCAACTCTGTCTTCACATAGGTGTAGACTGTAAAATTTGTTGTGTCATTCAGTCCTCATCAACTCTGTCTTCACATAGGTGTAGACTGTAAGATTTGTTGTGTAATTCAGTACTCATCAACTCTGTCTTCACATAGGTGTAGACTGTAAGATTGGTTGTCATTCAGTCTTCATCAACTCTGTCTTCACATAGGTGTAGACTGTAAAATTTGTTGTGTCATTCAGTCCTCATCAACTCTGTCTTCACATAGGTGTAGACTGTAAGATTTGTTGTGTAATTCAGTACTCATCAACTCTGTCTTCACATAGGTGTAGACTGTAAGATTTGTTGTGTCATTCAGTCCTCATCAACTCTGTCTTCACATAGGTGTAGACTATAAGATTTGTTGTGTCATTCAGTCATCATCAACTCTGTCTTCACATACTGAATTTGGTATTGTTGCCATAGCTACAGTATAGTAGTTTAACTGATGGAGGTTTGCTATGGATATATCAACTTGTATTTAATATAGATGCCATGGAAACAAGATTCAGGATCTGACATTGTTGCCATAGTTCATTCAGGGTCTTCTATAGTTGCTATGACAACACAATCTGAAATGTTTTATCTTACCATATAATGAAAGATATCAAATGTATTTTTATTACAAATACTATTATAATATTGTTGTTGTTGTTTTTTTGTCAAATCAAACAGCAAAAATGATCATTGATGTCATGATATTTTACAATTTCTTGTATTGTCCTCTTGCATCATAGTAATATTTTCTGTGGATTAATATATGCAAAATTGGATTTCTACAACTTGTTGTATTGAAATGTACAACTGAGTGTATTGAAATGTACAACTGAGTGTATTGAAATGTACATACCGGGTGTATTGAAATGTACATACTGGGTGTATTGAAATGTACAACAGGGTGTATTGAAATGTACATATTGGGTATATTGAAATGTACATACTGGGTGTATTGAAATGTACAACTGGGTGTATTGAAATGTACAACTGAGTGTATTGAAATGTACATACTGGGTGTATTGAAATGTACATACTGGGTGTATTGAAATGTACATACTGGGTGTATTGAAATGTACAACAGGGTGTATTGAAATGTACATATTGGGTATATTGAAATGTACATACTGGGTGTATTGAAATGTACATACTGGGTGTATTGAAATGTACATACTGGGTGTATTGAAATGTACAATTTACTATATGTACACATAAAACTTATTAGGTATCACACATGGAAATATACAAATTGTATATTGCATATTCCAACATACATCTACATATTAAATTGTACATTAAATATGTAAACTGTACATTTAAAAAAGAAGAAAAATTTTCAGTGAAAAAATCTTCCTCAGTTGGTGAAGCTAGATGCACACTGAAATGACAATAGCGCCCTCAAGTGTCAGCCAATGATTGGCATGTTTGGTCTCCATCACCAGTAGACTCCATGTTAAATAACGTCAGTTTTATTTTTACCAAGTTTTGTATAATGATTTCTATGTTGAGACTTTTATGATTTAATGAGACAAATTTTTGACCAATAATTTTTTGAAATTGATAAAAAAAACAACTGGCATTTTGGCTGGTTTTATTTTTCAAAGTTTTTTTGATATTCATTTCTATGTGTTGAACGATTTTTATGGGTTAACTCATACAAATTTTATAGCCAATTTTTTGAATGTTTGAAACAATATTGCCATATTTTCTGAAAATTTTATATCAAAGTAAATAATGTGTATTGAGTAATAATTTGCAGAGATACCACTTTTATAGAAAAGGTTGTGTTTTATGATATTTGCCAAAGGTAATTTTATTTCATACACTTTAAGTTAATATGGGCTATTAATTGTGATATGTCTCTCATTTATGTTAATCTGTGATATCGACACCAATGCTGTCTTCCAGTTGATCATGTGATCAAAGTGAAAATATTTGTTGACTGCACCTCAACTCTGTGATAGCCTCATGATGATATTAAGCTACCTATTAAAATGTTGCTCACTGTGTTTCCCTTATGCAAGGTACAAGTATTTCAATTCTCCATTTTCAGTCAGAAGTTATTTTTTCCGATCCAATTGAAAGTCCTTTGTGTTTATCTGGACATTGTAGTATGACAGGCAAGATGCACAGGGATGGGGCTACAAAAGACCTGCAATGCAGCACCCTCCTGTGGTAGACTTAGCTATGGTGTAATCAGACCGTTATGGTACAAAAACACACAGATTATCTGATTTTCAACTTTGGTGGCTCAAGTGGTGCTAATAAATTCATTTACTATTAAATCAATTTATGTACATCCTTTCATTTTTGAAAGATCTTTTTAAGAATTCAATAAAGTGCAATTATTATATAATCAATAAAAATGTCCCCTGCAATTTTTGTTGAGTGTAAGGGGTATGCTAGTGTTTCAAACAAGGTCATTTTCATAAAAGAAAGTGAGCCTTACAGTTATTTACCCTACATATATTGTCATTTCCTTGTGAGCCAGAGTTCCCTACAATACTAGATGTCAGTTCCATTGTCTGACAGTTACCTACAATGCTAGATGTCAGTTCCATTGTCTGACAGTTACCTACAATGCTAGATGTCAGTTCCATTGTGAGCTAGAGCTACCTACAAAACTAGATGTTGGTTCCACTGTCTGGCAGAGTTCCCTACTGTCTTGGCTTGGGCCCACTGTCAGGCATAGTTCCATACTGTCTAGGCTAGGGCCCACTGTCAGGCATAGTTCCCTACTGTCTAGGCTAGGGCCCACTGTCAGGCATAGTTCCCTACTGTCTAGGCCAGGGCCCACTGTCAGGCATAGTTCCCTACTGTCTTGGCTAGGGCCCACTGTCAGGCATAGCTCCCTACTGTCTAGGCTAGGGCCCACTGTCAGGCATAGTTCCCTACTGTCTAGGCTAGGGACCACTGTCAGGCATAGTTCCCTACTGTCTTGGCTAGGGCCCACTGTCAGGCATAGTTCCCTACTGTCTTGGCTAGGGCCCACTGTCAGGCATAGTTCACTACTGTCTAGGCTAGGGCCCACTGTCAGGCATAGTTCCATACTGTCTAGGCTAGGGCCCACTGTCAGGCATAGTTCCCTACTGTCAAGGCTAGGGCCCACTGTCAGGCATAGTTCCCTACTGTCTAGGCTAGGGCCCACTGTCAGGCATAGTTCCCTACTGTCTAGGCTAGGGCCCACTGTCAGGCATAGTTCCCTACTGTCTTGGCTAGGGCCCACTGTCAGGCATAGTTCCCTACTGTCTAGGCTAGGGCCCACTCACCTGTTTAGATAAAGTCATCAATTTGACTTGTATCAGTGCTATGTTACATTAAGGTTGCCACAATGCGGTGAGATCAAAGATGAAAGTGCCCAGGACTCTAATAGACTGGTTCCAAAATGCACATCATCCCCATGCAACACCATGTACATACAAGGGATTCTCATGCACTACTCTGAGAGATGCATGGTTGTCACCTGACCATACCCTGAGTTTAAACTTTACCAGTAAAATCCTTCTCAGTCTGTCATTAATGGTGTTAAGTTTTTGTTGTACAAAATCACTCACAATTAAAGGTCAAATACCTTTCCATTATTTCATTATGAAATCGTTATTTCAAATGTAACAAAGACACAACAACCTAAACCAACATAAGTGATGTCATCTCATGCAATCCATCTTAGAATCAGAAAATCGACTTTGTGTTCAGGTATACAAATGTATATATGTTGTTATTTTACTCCTTACAAAGTTATATCACTCTAGATTGAAGAGTGTTAGTGTAAACCTTCCAACCATGGAGTCTTGTTTTTAAGCAATTTGTCAGGGTGACCCTCGAACCAATTTAGCTTAATTGTCTAGGCTTGTAACCATGGTAATTAAGCTTTGAAAGTCTTGTCTTTCAGCTATGTACTATGTCAACCACTTTTAGTAGAATTATATCTTGTGTTTATTACGGTTGGATACATTTGTACAAAGAATCTACTCCAGAGGCTTAGTTGTTTATTATAGAAGAACACTTTATTTACATAATTATACACTTTCATACAGCATAACAAAATTATATTTCTGTTAACAACCGTTAAACTAGGTAGGCTTGGTCATGATAACTAGTTCATTGGTACATTTTGAATTGTTCATTACCACCTAGAACATTGGACACAATTCAGCTCACTAACAATGAGAAAGTTTGGTATACAACCTATTCCTTATGATGCATAAATATAATCTTGGATGGGGTGAAGTGGGGGTGTGAAGATTGTCATGATGGTTGTGTAACGGCATTTATTTGGTCATTAAAGGTGAATGAGTTGACATATTTGGCATTGTCATGGCAACAGTTCCCAAGGATAACATCTATATATCCTTTGTTGTAGTGACAAATATGTGTGTTTTTGGAATATCAAACATTGTACTCTAGTAGCAAAATACTGAAAACATACCATGATGCTCTTTTTTTAATTGTACAAAAATGTTGATCATGTGCAACCACATATAGCAGACAGCCACCGTTGGCAGGTAGTTATTTAGCAGGTAGCTGGTAACAACTAGGCAGTGTTACATACAGTCTCTTGTCTACAGTCACCATCTCTATTTTTCTATGATCGTTTATTATGTCCTGATTTTGACGAGTGGAATTTGATGACTTCCCCTGATCCCTCCACTTCAATCTGTTCATATAACCATCGTCTATTACATCGGCACTCTGACCCACATTTGGTTGATTCACACTGTGGGCAGGGATAATGACAACCTGGACACAAATCATCTAAGCAGTCACACAGATCTCTACCATCTTCAATTAACCTTCCACTGTCATCATATATGGTACTCTTCTTTGGTTTTTGCCTGTCAAAGAAACAAAATAATAACATCATAGGAATTGATCACTGACATACTTGGTGTAGGCTATGGAGGTAAGGAGATAGTTAAAACTGCAGTTGCTGCACTGGAACAAAGGACATAGTTAAAATTGCAGTAGCTGCAACTGGAACAAAGGACATAGTTAAAACTGCAGTAGCTGCAACTGGAACAAAGGACATAGTTAAAACTGTAGTAGCTGCAACTGGAACAAAGGACATAGTTAAAATTGTAGTTGCTGCAACTGTAACAAAAGACATAGTTAAAACTGTAGTAGCTGTAACTGGAACAAAGGACATAGTTAAAACTGCAGTAGCTGCAACTGGAACAAAGGACATAGTTAAAAGTGTGCAGTAGCTGTAACTGTAACAAAAGACATGGTTATAAAACTGCAGTTGCTGCAACTGGAACAAAGGACATAGTTAAAACTGTAGTAGCTGTAACTGGAACAAAGGACATAGTTAAAACTGCAGTAGCTGCAAGTGGAACAAAGGACATAGTTAAAACTGCAGTTGCTGCAACTGGAACAAAGGACAGTTAAAACTGCAGTAGCTGCAACTGTAACAAAGGACATAGTTAAAACTGCAGTAGCTGTAACTGGAACAAAGGACATCGTTAAAACTGCAGTAGCTGTGACTGTAACAAAGGACATAGTTAAAACTGCAGTTGCTGCAACTGGAACAAAGGACATCGTTAAAACTGCAGTAGCTGTGACTGTAACAAAGGACATAGTTAAAACTGCAGTTGCTGCAACTGGAACAAAGGACATCGTTAAAACTGCAGTAGCTGTGACTGTAACAAAGGACATAGTTAAAACTGCAGTAGCTGCAACTGTAACAAAAGACATGGTTATAAAACTGCAGTTGCTGCAACTGTAACAAAGGACATAGTTAAAACTGCAGTAGCTGTAACTGAACAAAGGACATAGTTAAAACTGCAGTTGCTGCAACTGTAACAAAGGACATAGTTAAAACTGCAGTAGCTGCAACTGTAACAAAGGACATAGTTAAAACTGCAGTTGCTGCAACTGGAGCACCTTTTGAAACTGCTTTGATAGATAAACTGTAATATTGTACACCAGTATATTGAATCTCTTGAAGGTAAGTGTGTGTGTGTGTGTGTGTGTGTGTGTGTGTGTGTGTGTGCGTGTGTGTGTGTGTGTGTGTGTGTGTGTAACTGTCCACAGAACATGGTACAATAAATCCAAACCACATTTATTTTTGGGTTCGGACTCAAAAATCAGCACTTTAAATGCCAAGAACACAGCTAATGTGAAATGTGAATGGGTGAAAGGTCATAACTGAATTATTCTTGCATATCATCAATTCATTCATTGTTATCTCCTAGAGAATCACACTGAAGTTTACATATTGCCACTACACACAATTTTGGTCTTCATGACCACAAGATTAGCTTCTCTACCTGAAATCAACATGGTGTCTAATTCTTGGTACCTGCAGGCTGCAATAGCATTTCATCTCATGCTGGAGGGTCAAAATATCAATAGAACAAGAAGACTGACTTATTCTCATGCATGTCTATAGTAATGCATGTGTAGCACATGGAAGATGACTATGTGTTTGACCAAGAAATTGAGTGTTTGTTATTTTCACAACATGCCTAAGGGAAACAATTCTATTTCAGGTACCAAGAATTATCGATAAAGTATTTGCTTCTGACGATTCTTAAAATTGGAATTGATAAACAAAACGTAGATACATACCTCGATGCATTTTCAGGATGCATAACACGTCTTAGTTTCCTCATTTCTCTCTCACTGGTTTCAGGATTGAAACATGCAAAGGAATATGACAATGGTCCGGGATTTTTAAACTGTAAACTTCTAAGCAGCCTTTGTGTTGCCTGTAAAATGTCATCACAGTAGAAAACGTAGGTAGGATTAATATGCAAATACAACGTATATAGGGGATGATCACACAATGTTGCACTAGATCAATAAATGAACTTCATTTGTTTAGGGCAAAACCCCCTTCCCCTCCCACTAAATAAATGTTATGTTCATTCATTTAGGGCAAAACCCCCTCCCTCATAACAAATGTTATGTTCAAAAGAGCGACATCAACACATTTACATGTATATAAATATATGGTGTAAACCAGTGTGAAAATTGTAGCAGTCACACCACTATAATCAATATAATGTAAAAACATGATGGTAAAATCATTAAATTACTACCAGAAACCCAGTATTGTATATCACATTAGAAGTAAATTTAAATCAACTTATGATTCTATGAACATCTAAGTAGGAAATACAGAATCTCTTATCATTGAAGGTGTGAACAGTTTTGAAATTTGGTTAAAAGTGCAAAAATGAAGTTCAGCAATCCATTGACACTCGACCCTCTCCCACTAAATGAACGAAATTCACTGAATTATCTGATCAAATGATGATTGATTGATTGATTGATTGATTGATTGATTGATTGATTGATTGATTGATTGATTGATTGATTGACTGATTGACTGATATATTGAGAAGTGAGTGACTCAGTTCTCTTCAACCTTTAGACTTGTGGCTTCTGCCAAATGATCTTTTGAAATCAATGAGATAATAAATTTTCAATAACAAAGTTCATGTATTATTATTGTTATGTAAATATCCCAAACTTGATCAATATTTTCTGGGTACATTTCATATAAAAAAAACAACAACAACAACTGAATGGTAACAGTAGAATAACATTACCAAATGGAATTCGTATCTGACTAATTCGACTGATTTTTGCTAAAGTGGGCCTACAGGGTGGGTGATACAAAACGAACACACTACTACACTTTGTATCTCTATCATTAGGTACTATCATTACAGCTCATGTTGTCAACAAAGTAGTCAAACTTTCTCCGCGAACGATTCACACAGACGTGACTGGTACAGTACAGTGGTAGTCAGCTGGTTGTTTCTGAATTTAGAAGGACAGGTAACGATAGGTTGATGGCCACTGAATACCTCCGTTCATTTATACCAGCAGGAAGCCATGGTTTGGAATAACAACAAAGACTTGTAAAACTGACAATGATATATTTATCATATATACCTGGATATTAATATTATCCCACCTTCAACTGTGGTGATCCGGAGATCGGTAATGTTACAAATACACACCGATGACACTCTTGGGTCGATGAAAATATGTTAAAATACCGGGCATGCGATACCCCCAAAAAATCGTCGGACATGGATCGTATCAGAGAGAGAGAGGTCAATTTACTTGCGCAGAGAACAACACTCCCTATTGGCAGAGCTGATTGGTTATTCAGAATGTCAATGGCTGTGTTAGTGTTACACCCATGCAACTCTGATCACGTTGACTAATGATGTAACGTTTTCAATATAAAACAAGTCATGGAAGGTGACGACGGCATTGTTTATATAACACATGTGGATCTCCCATCTCAAAGTGAATAGAGTAAATGACTTTCTTACCTGTCTCGCCTCAGCAGGACTTTGATGTGGGTTTATTGCCAGTTTATCTCCATTTTCGTCAACTAACTGTATGTTCAATGGTAATTCTCCAAGTTTGCTACAATCAGTTGCAGTATTAATATCTGTACTTTCACTCCCTGCTAAGAGCTGCAACTGTTTTAGATTTGCTATTGTACTGTTGAATGCTTTCTGTTGGTCTTGCTTTCCTGGTAATGCATTATTTCTCGACTCCATGGATGACCTTCCTTTTTCAGCCATTTTGATAATTTACACAGCGTGCTCAGTTGAGGGCGCTCTCTCTAGTTACTTATGTGTATGACACGTCTTCTCTCTGTTCTCGATCGTGCTGTACCATATACATGCCATACCACCCATCGTTTGCGCACAGACGTCAGACTAGACAATTAAGGGACCGGTCAGTTTCTCCAGCCTGGGGGGGGGGGGCGGTGGATTCTTAAATCGGGCCGACAAAAAGTCACTGACCCCCCTATCTGTAAAACCCAAAACAGGCTGACCCCCCCCCCCTATCACTTAATTCTAAAACATGATGACCCCCCCCCCCCCATATATGATATTCGCATGAGTGACAGGTATTTTTTGATCGTGACCCAGTGTGGACTGCTTGACTGTCTTGCATCTACTTTATAAGATCCCGGGTTAGCACTATCATAATTATAATTATTGACTACACAGGGTAAATATATTTGAAAAGGAGTTTAATAGCATCTTGACAGTGAAATGTAGGGGGAAAGCTTGAGAAGGGAATATGTACAGCTGTCATGGGGGGGTCCTAGGGGGTCTCCCCCTAGAAGCCCAGGAGGTTTTTAACTCTGAAAAGTCAAGTTTGAGACTATTTAGACATTTTTAGAAAATCATTTCCAAGCTTTACAAGACAGCACCAACATGTAAAAAGCAACTACATAAGGTTGAAATATTTTTGAAATATAGTTTGATAGGATCTTGACAGTAAGAGGTAGGGGAGAGATCTTGAGACTGGGATGTGTACACCTCATGGGGGGGGGTCCTAGGGGGTCTCCCCCTAGAAGCCCTGGAGGTTTTTTCCCTGAAAAGTCAATTTTGAGACTATTCAGACCCTTTCAGACAATAATTTCCAAGCCTTACAAGACAACACCAACATGTAAAAAACAACTACATAGGGTTGAAATACTTTTGAAATATACTTTGATAGCATCTTGACAGTAAGAGGGGAAGAGCTTGAGACTGGGATATGTCCACCTCATGCGGGGGGTCTGAGGGGGTCTCCCTCTAGAAGCCCTGAAGCATTTTTACTCTTATAGCCAATATTTACGCTATTTAGACCCTTCAAGCAATAACTTAATCCATGCTTTACAAGACAGCAAGTGTCAGAAACTATTCTTTATAACTTACACTAAGGGTTGAAATATGTTCTTAAAAAGTTAAATGGCATCATTATATACATGTTGGTCAGCACATTTAATGGTAGTATCATTGGTAGGGGAGATTTGGAGATTAAGGCAATTTTAGACTATCTTGGCAAACATTTCACATCTTGAAAAGACAATATCATCTCAAATTAGAATAGGGTGAAAATATTTAAGAAAAGTTTAATACCATTATGACAGTAAAAAGGTTGTTGGTGCATCTGATTGTTGGTTGAATGCATGCGTGACCTCTGGGGGTGAGGAAGTCCTTGGGGTTTTCCCCCTGGCAGATATGGAGTTTTTTGCTTGAGCTACTAAGCCAATGTTTAGGTTATTCATAACCTTTGAGGTAATATTTCCAAGCTTCGAAAAACTAACCTAAATGTACATTTTAAATGAGTTTCCTATATCACATAAAATAGACATGTAACATTAGTATAGGGCATTAATATATGTATAATAAAGTCACCGGTATACTTTAGGTGGTCATACCTAGTGTATAATAGAAACTGGAATCTGATGAGATGTGGTGATTTGTAGTGTCAATAACATGACGAGTAGAACAATTTAGATTAACTTCATTTATAAACTATCTATGAAAATTGCCATTACGAAACCTTCGAGTCACAAGTTCACTTTTGCCCCAAACTGCAATATAAGTGAAGCATTGATTGTGAAACAGCCAAGCATTTACATGACATGTTCTGTAACTAGTGTGGTAGCTAGGTAATACATGTACATGTATATATATATATATATATATATATATATATATATATATATATATATATATATATATATATATATATATATATATATATATATATATATATATATATATATATTATATGCGAGTGCCTAGTACAGGTATGTGTGTTTTCCATTGTTTTCCATTTGGTCTCAGTGTTACTGGTTTCTTCTCATCAGGAAGAACAGTTTTATATTGTCTTTTTTAAGTCGCATCCAATATTTCTTGCGAGACTTCACAATTCTCGCGATTTTTTTTCTCACGAATAAATGTATAAAAATTTTTAGGGTCGGCGTCAAAAACTAGGTGGGGTCGGGTAACAGGAACCATATCCAACTCGTGATTATCGGCCCTTCCTTTTAATTCCACTCTAACTCCTCACCAGGTGTCAGCCAATGCAGCAGCCCAACAAATACTATCAACTAGTGATTTAATGTACCGAACTTCTGTTTAAAAGTAACGTTTTCATAACGTATTTCAATACTGTGGGTTCTTTACTACTGTTGGGCAACTTGTAATTGAATGGTGTAAACAGTGCTAACTTTAGGATCACCTGTGACAGCCTGTCACTACGTACCTGTGCCGTGTAGAAACTTTTGTGATATGATATAGAAGTGTGAATATTCCTCTAGGCATATATATCTGACTCGTTAGGAGTTCCTCATCAAAGTCCTCTAGTCGGAAAGCAACCATGGAGGCCATTTTGCCGAAATGTTTCCCTTCAAACTACGTAAACAATGCAGACGATATACAACGTTTCGTCTTTTTTGGCGCGTGTTTGACGAAACCAGCTTGCAATGGCAGCTTCCAAATCATAATACATATCTCAGTATTATTTCTAATTTGTATACTTTAATGAATTCTTTTGTTGCCATTGTAGTTGTCACTACGTCAATGTACGGAATTTTCGAACAGCTGCTGGTCGGGTTAAAACATGTTATGAATTGTAAATGAAAGTATTTATCATAATATATATCCCACTAATAAATCTAGAGAGTAGCGTGTAAAATATAAGGGTCAATGAACATATGTCACTACATAACATACATTTCGTAGGTTCACTTTTACTGATCCATTTTTGGGAAATATGCTATAGCTATGCAGCATTCCTCACTTCAAAATATTACAAATATATTCTCTTAGAAATGGATTTTTTGTTCTATGCATCTTTCAGTACGTACGTATATCGCCATGAAAATTATTCAAATTACTGTATCCATCGCTGTGTCGCAGTTAGTGGAATGTTGGTTGTAATACAAAGCTAAGGTTTCCAAGAGGTTGTTTGCTTTGTGTTGTTCACACAGACCATTAATCAGTATTTACATATAGATGAGTTGTTCGGTGTCTTAGTTGTTCTATCCCAAAGATCATTCTGTTTGTTTGTTTGTTTGTTTGTTTGTTTGTTTGTTTGTTTACTTGTTTATTTGTTTGTTTACTTGTTTATTTGTTTGTTTGTTTGTATGTATGTATGTATGTATGTATGTATGTATGTATGTATGTATGTATGTATGTATGTATGTATGTTTGTTTTTACTTGTTTGTTTATATTTGTAAACAAAACTAACTGAGCCTGTTGGCTATTTCCATATGTGACCATTTCGGGAGGGGGGGGCAGTGTTTGTTTGTTCGTTGGTTTGTTGTCGTTTACTCATGTATGTATCTACTCATTTGTCGCTTTATTTTGTTTGTCTGTTTACTTGTTTATTTACTTGTTTATTTGTTTGTTTACTTGTTTATTTGTTTGTGTTTTGTGTATTTGTTTGTTTACTTGTTTGTTTATATTTGTAAACAAAACTAACTGAGCCTGAGCTCCCTGTGGTCTCAGGAGAGATTTGTCGTTTTAAAAGTTGCAGTATTGCAACCACGCTACTTTATTAGTTCCGAATAACATGTTAGATAATGAGTCAGACATATATAAATGTATCAATATGACTGTGTAAATAAAGGTCAATGTTGACACTCCGACATACCCGAGTGACTAACCCCGTGACATTTCATAGGAGTATTTATAGGTCAACATTTGAATGCGATAAAGTATTATCATAAGACAGGAGAAAGAACAGTGTCACGTAAACGTGGCTCGTCGTCGCCGTGGTTATCCATCATGGGCCATAAGGCTGAGATCAGAATTAACAGCAAGGGAAGCCTGGGGAGAAATTGGGGGTCCTGAAAAAAAATTGAGGAGTCAAAGTGGGGCGCCGAAATATTTTGCTCATGATTTGAACCAAATTAAACCCCAGGAGTGGTCCTTCACCGAGTAAATTAAAAAGAATCTCGCGGCTTCGCCGCAATAACTTCTAAACCCTATATTCATTGATGAGTTGGGTGACAGCCATGTGAATGTATTAGTGTATGCATTTCTCTCCCTCTCTCCCTCCCTCCCTCCCTCTCCCTCCCTCATCCCCCCTCCCTCCCTCCCTCCCTCCCTCCCTCTCTCTCTCTCTCTCTCTCTCTCTCTCTCTCTCTCTCTCTCTCTCTCTCTCTCTCTCTCTCTCTCTCTCTCTCTCTCTCTCTCTCTCTCTCTCTCTCTCTCTCTCTCTCTCTCTCTCTCTCTCTCTCTCTCTCTCTCTCTCTCTCTCTCTCTCTCTCTCTCTGTTAGCTAAGTACCTCCAAGACTAAGTATACGTTACAGTCCAATGTGGGACCTTTTTCGCAAAACCCATGCACATATATCTGGAAATATATATTTCATTGTTGGAGTTGATTTCCACTGTTAGTGTAATGTAGTGTGCAATACTGTACATCTCTGAAGTAGAGCGGGGGATACTGTATAATTACACATTAAAATATGTGTGGCCGGGAGGGGGGGGGGGCTACGAAAATTCTTGGGTACATTTCGGGGAGGGGGGGGGGAAATGAACAATTTTGAGAGCGCGAAGGGGGCTTCGAAAATTCTTTTGACCAAAATAATTTCTCCCTAGGCCCCCTGCCGTAACATGCCATCAAAAACAAGAATAACAACACCACACTTCTAAACCACTAATAGTTACAAGCAAATATTAATAAAGGCTTTATAAAGGCACACATAACCAAATGTTAATGAATCTTTCTGAAACCCTACGACCCATATATAGATGATATGGTATCCAGCTTCATTTCAAACCCACGAGTATACTCTCAGACAACTGTTGGTACGTCCTAAAGATTCCATTCTACCTGGTGAAGTATGTGGTCATATTTATCATATAATGTATGAGGGTTCTGACAACTTGGCCTGTACAGATGACTACATTGGTGAAAAGGAAAGAACGTTGAAATCCAGATTTCAGGAGCACTGACGTCCCAGTTGTGCATCATCTGAAGTTTCAAACACATCCATAAAGACTGTCCTGAACATAGAATTGACAAGGAGAATGTTTCCATCCTGACTAGTTTTTTGGGAAATAAAAGAAGCCATGTATATATCAGAACATTACAGCCACCGCTAAACAGATACGAGGGCCGGTGCACGTACTTTACCACCTGTCTGGGACAATATTCTAAAGTCACACATGCGTCAACAACGCGTGACTTCACATCACTGAAGAAGGTCAGGGTAGTTGATTCTGACTTTACACGATCGCTACTTTTTTCATTATCTTTTTACTGGAAATATTTACAAGTTATTACCATATATTACCCGTGTACTTTAAACTGATGTGAACACGGACGAGGATGATAATAAGTACGGTATTCTCCATTTATAAAAAGTGACCCTCCCCTTTGTCCCATTTTGTAAAACATGACCCCCCCCCCCCCATGAATGCATATACTGAACGTTAATCAACATTCCCATTATATGTATACATACAAAATAAATGATTTTGACTGTATATTAGAAAGCAATATTTGTACATATAAAGTGACAAACAGTAAAAGACTAGCTATTGACCTTTCTCTTATAATCATACACAATCTAGTTAGTATCTAAAATGTGCTTTCAATGTTGTGTATACTCTGTCTGATCACTTGTAAAAGTTTCCTGATATCATTGTCATCATCATCACGTTCACCTTCAGTATTGCCATTATCAGTGTCACTCTAATCTGACTCACTGTTACTACTTGAGTCAGTACATGTATCACTGTCCGTGTTCTCTATGACATTCAAAACTAAATCACCGCCACCGCCACCACCACCACCACCACCACCATCACCACCACCACCACCACCACCACCACCACCATCATCATCATCATCATCATCATCATCATCATCATCATCATCATCATCATCACTGCTATCATCACCAACATATTTTAACAACAACATTCACGGACAGTGTGAGTGATAAGGTGAGATGTACACTCAACAAAATGCATCGTTTTATTAAACAGTTTTCTTACAATATATATTTTTTTATTTTTGTAGTTAGGCATGTAAAGTATTCGTAGAAATGAATGTTGAGTGCTCATCTCACTTTTACATCTCAAAACAAATTGACAATAATTGAATCTTCATTTGGTCACAAAACTTCGGATTGTAAAATGTGACCCTCCCCAAACATTGTAATGACCCTCCCCAAAGAACAGGTTTGTAAAATGTGACCCCCCCCCCGATTCCTCTGGCCCTCCCCTTTGTAAATACTGAATATCCCTTATCGTCTAGGGGATTTGAGGCTTTATAGTTGCAGTATTGCAGCCACACTAGTCAACCCTACGTTATTAGTTTCGTACACCATGTTGGATCAATGATATAAATGTATTAATATATGTGAAGAAGGTCAGTGATGACACTCCGACATATCTGAGTCATTCGGTCACTTTAGTCAACATAATGTCATGTCAACATACCCTTACTAACCCCATGATTTTTACAGGTAAACATTTGAATGAAACAAGTATTATTTTACATTAGAGGGGTGGTTGATTATCGGTTTACATGGCCTTTCTTTTTTAGTTGACATTTCAGGAAATGTGTCAAAACTATGATCATTTTGCCATGTACCATCAACTTAGGTTTTTGAAATTCAGGATGGTGATAACTCATATACTAATTTACGCTATCCTCACCCCCCCCGTCCCCCCCCCCCTTGTGAGGTTTGGTTAGTCGCATTTTTGACAGAATTATCCATGACGGATGAATAATGGTTGCACGTGTGGGGTGACATCACTCATGAACACACTTCTCTCCGCAAACCGCCAGAACTGATGTTGAATTAAAACGGAACACCGTGTATATATAGCATGGGAAAGATGACAATACAAATATTACATATAATCGTTTCTGTGAACCTGAAAACTCAAAACATACCTATATCTGGTGTGATTAGTAAATTTGATGTTGATGTAATTTAGTAATGACTTAACACAGACCGGGGTCGTGATAGTTTTGAGATCAGGCTTTCGCGATTTGATACACGGGGACGCCTTATATTAGAAGGTCTTTAAAATTCACTACCCCGATTATAACGCGAAAAGTAAAACATAATATTTGTTTAGTTGGGGATGCACTGATATATTGATTATCTAACGGTATTGAAGAGGCGATAATAAGGTTAATATGTGTTTAAATCACCACGTGTTACTGTGACCTTTTTACCATCAAAGTCTTGAACCAACAGTCTGAGAACAACTCGAACTTTTCACGAAGGAAACTAACCAATTACAGCTCCGTATTTGAAGAAGAGTAAACAATTCAGTAGGTTGATACACAAATGATTCTCTGAATAGACGCCACAATATATATCGCAGCGAGCAAGATTATTAAATTCATTCTTTGTCTGCTCACCATATCTTTAATTCCTCCATATTTTTTTTTGTCAAAGCTCATCATCTACAAAGATTACCGATGGGTAAGTTCTTTTCAAAGGAAAGTACAGAAGAAGGTGCGAACGACGTAGAAGATGAAAACGTTGACGGAGCAGAAAGTCATGACCATGAAGCATATCCCATGACTGGCATAGAATTAGAAGGAAATGCCCCTAAGGGTATTTCAGATAGTCCAGGAGCAGCCGAAAAGGGACGACAACAACAGAATGATGTCAAATCAAATTCTAGGCTATCACTACACGAGGTAAGTACATTGAAGGCTTACGTATCGTCCTGTTACCGTTTGAACGAAATTCGGTTAAATTGTAAAGTGATGAAAGTATTCTTGTGTCACAAATCCGATTTAGTATTTTTCATCATCATCGGCAAAGCAATATGAAGATGGTGTATTTTTCTCTCCATTTACTATTTCTTCAAGAAATGTTTTCTCTATTCAGTGGAATATTATTATCCAGGTGCATCGTGGAACACATACCGTACCCGAGCATACTAATACGTCCACTCATCTACAGTACATGTGGGTAAAATGCTCTAAATACGTATACCGTACTAGACGAGGGGTGTCAGCACCCCTCTATCCATAGAAAACGGCATATATAGACTACTCAGCAAAATATACAATAAACGCAAGTGTACATGCACATTTTAATACCTGCCTCACCTCCCCACTCATTTTCACAACCGCTCCAAACATATGTATATGCAAGCGAAGTGCAACTGTACCCGAAGACAAGACTACTCCCCCGTCTTAGGCAACACACTAGTATGTCACAGTGTATTGATATTGTAAGTTATACCTCAGGCTACTGTAGGCATTCAGGATAAGTGAACAAAATTGACATACTTGTTCAGAGCAATGCAAAACACTTGATACTAGCCTTTTTCGTTGAGTTTTATTGTAAAAGGGACATATTTTACCATATGATTATAAAAATAATCGGTTGGTAAGGAATGTCTTGCACATTTATATTATTTATCCCGTCAAAAATTGTCTCTCCACATCTATAAATTCTATTGATCATCGCATACTTGTAACGATGCTATCCCAAACTCTCAAACTATATTAATATTTAACAAGGTTAATGCTCACAGTTGTTTATGAAACCAAACAAATTGATTCAGAAGTGCGATGGCGGGAAAACTGTGAAAACACACACCTAAGTAGCTTCGCTGGGCAATATTCAATAGAACCTCGTCATGGTATGATAACCAGGTGTGGACGGCGGAATCCCTGACGACGATGTAATATAGATCAGTGTAATTTATCTAAAAGTCGCTGGTGAGGAATGGCGTTGAATGCTTTGCTGAAATCCATGAAACTCGGTCCATTTGGCTGCAATTTTGGAGGCATAGATCAAGGTCATTGACTACACTGCAAAGGTTAATTGTGATCTGTCTGCATGCTCTGAAACCATGTCGTTTATCTGTTAGAATTTTGTGAGTTTCAAGATGACTCATGACTTGAGTGAATATAATATGTTCTACGATTTTACATGGGTATCGGTGTCATTGAAACGGGACGATACTTGAAACCTGACTGTGGTCACCTTTGTTGTGTCAACATAGTTTGACTTCTGTATAAAATATCTCAGCCTGCCTGGGTTCCCAAAACCCGCTGGTGCTTTAGCGCCTTTCCTAGCTCTGTTGACCCAAAATCATAACTTTATCATATGAAGGGTTCCCGTAAACCCATCTTTGAAGGAATTTCCTTCTTAGTTCATCATAACGAGGACAGAGCGCATGCTAAGAATGATACTTGTTTTCTATAACGGAATCATTGTCTAAGCTACAGAAGTTACAATAACATAAGTTTTCTGGAATGGTTTGACGTCCTCCTCTCTAAATATTCAGATTATGAGAGGAACAATGAAATCTAGCCATTGCAATTCTAAATTTACATGGATAGACACAACTTAAATATTTCTCAGCTTGCAAAGTCGACATGAAAGATGAGTAAGTTCGTAGTTTTGGGGAGGACTTTATTTCATCAGGCCAAGTTTGCATTGCAAAAACCAGTGGTTGAGCCAACATTTGAACCACACGTGTCCAAAACCAAAACGAAATAACAAATTGTTCACATGGTAGGCCCAATTGACTGTTTTTATCGCCCTATTTTCTTCCAACCTTTTTAAGCTGACCTATCCTTTCAAGTTAGTCCCTAATAACTTGTCAACTTCCGTTTGCTTCAGTTACGCCAACCCTTGTCAATTGATGGCTTTCTTTCATACATTCTATCTGATATATTGACTCATCTGCACTTTGAAATTGATCGTCTTGTCCATTTCAATATTGGAATTTTTTGTGCCACTGACGGCAGTTTTTGCAATGAAATGTATTCAATTTTAAAGGCGGTCCAGCTGTATTAGCATCTGTGAGGATATCGAGTATTCGGATTTCAAGTATTCTTAACCAATACGTAATTCATCTCTTGTAATAAAATACATATAGTGTATAACGACCAAATTCGCCAATGGAAGCTTGATCACTAACATTAATTACCACCACCACTAAGAAGAAATTTACGAAACTGGAATTGGACGCTTTCTATCTGTGAAAAATAGTCGCCAAACCCCAGATCTCACTGCCATACAGAAGAATTGGAGCAACTATGGCATCAAAAAGCTTATCTACATTTGGCAGTCCCCAAGCTTACGAATCAGCACTTGGAGTTGAAACATAGTTTTTTTGCCTTGTACAGGATTGGTTTCAAGTTGTTTAGTGAGAATTCCAGCACAATCTAGAGGAGAGTATTAAACCACGGACAAGTATAAGATTAGCAACAGGTCCTTTCCCATTGTCCGAACGGTAGTCTCGAGTAAACATTACTCTATTGTCATGGAAATAACTTTCAAAAGTGTGAATCTGCATATTATCGCATAACCGTGAAACCATCATAACCATATACGTATGGGTCGTTCTCACTAGAGCCTTTTCGACGGTGTCGACAACGTTGTTTATGTAATAAATGGATAAGTATACAATAGACACCGGTGGAAAGATAAACAAGGCGGAGCCACGTTGTTTATCTTTCCACCCGTGTCTATTGTACTTATGCCCGACAAGTTCACTGGATAGCAGGATTAGTCCATCTCACCCTTGCTAGACTAGATTAAGATAAAGTACACACTGTCTCACCCCTTGCCAGGCTAGGTGATGATAATACTGAGATAAAACTGTACACATTCGGATGGACACACACATGTAGCATGCACTGTTCACAGCGAAACAAATAAGCCATACAACATTCTCCCCTTATACCTCCATGCTCATATGAAGACCTGTGGAAAATTCTTCTTTTTTGTTTTTAAATGTTTACCGTTTCTTTTGAACGGTAATTCATATTCATATTCATATTCAAATTCAAGCAGAACTAGTCTAGTCTATGGCCGTGATACTATAAAAATAATGAAATATGTTTATGCGTAACTGTACAAAGAAGAAAACAAAACAAAAACTCACATGGTGTATATATAAGTAAACTAATTACATGAAGTTAATGAAAATCGCAGTCATAGTCAAAAACATATACAAGTTCTGTAGAAGTTACTGAAAGGAATTAATTTTTAGCAAGAAGGTGTTCTTTTAAAGTGTTTTTGAAGGTGCGTCTGTGGGTAATATTTTTTATATAGCTAGGGAGAGAATTCCAATGAGAAGTGGCTGCATATTTAAAATTATGTTTGCTTCGTGTTAAGTTTATTTTGGGTATGTAAAAGTTGTCATTTGTAGCGAACCGGGTAGGGTACACATGAGGAACAACACCGAAATAGTGGTGTATGTCATGGGCAAACTGATTGTTGTGCATGTCAATGATAAGAAGGCAGGTTTGAAGTTTACATAATTTATGGACATCTAAAATACCAAGGTCTTTAAATAAGGGGCTAGTGTGGGCACGGATGTCAGAGAAGGTCATCAGACGCGTGATTTTCTTTTGTAGGAGTAGAATTGGTTCCAAGAAGGTTGAGAAGGTGTTGCCCCATATTTCGATGCAGTAGTTCAAGTGGGGAAGGATTAATGAGTTATACAATATTAACAGAATTGATTTTGGTACATATATAGTGTCGAAGTCGTGAAATAAGGCCAACCTTTGGGGCAATTGAATTAACAACTTTCTGAATATGTGATTTCCAGTTCATTTGAGAGTCAAGAGAAACTCCAAGATATGTTGTAGATGAAACGTTATCTATTTGGTTACCATCAATATCTAGAACTCCGTCGATGTTAATTTCTTTACGGACGTTTTTTAAGATCATATAATGTGTTTTTTCAATATTGATGGTAAGTTTGTTCGCCCCGCACGATTCACAAACCTCTTGGAAATCAGAATTTGCTTGTGAAAGATTTACATACCTATCTTTGATAAACTGAAATAAATTGGTGTCATCTGCAAAAAGTCTAAACTGAAACGAGTTGGAAGAATTTGCAATATCATTTATGTAAATTAGGAATAAGATCGGGCCAAGAATCGATCCTTGCGGGACACCACATTCAATTGTTTTGTATTGAGATGATACGTTATTGATTGTAACGGATTGTTGACGATTTGATAAATAATGTTTAAACCATTGTAGAGTAATGCCTCTGATGCCATAATGTTCTAATTTACAGATTAAAATATCGTGATCAATGGTGTCAAATGCCTTTCTAAAGTCAATAAAGATTCCAAAAGTAAGAAGCCCATTATCTAAATACTCGATTATGTCAGAGACCAGGTCTATAAGAGCCAATTTTGTGCTATAGTTTTTCCGAAATCCAAATTGTGAAGGTAAAAGAATGTTTTTAGTTTCAAGGTAATTTATAAGCTGTTTATTTACAATTGATTCGAGAATTTTGCTAAAGATTGGGAGGATTGAAATTGGTCTGTAGTTGCTGACTTCTTCGGTGGCACCTTTTTTACAGATTGGAGTAATTTTAGCTTTCTTTAATGCATCTGGAAATATCCCTTGGCTCAATGAACAGTTGACAATATGGGTAAAAGGATGAGAAATGATGTGTGCAGCTTCCTTGACTATTTTAGAGTGAATAGAGTCGTGACCCACAGCTTTACGTGGATCCATGGATGTATTAGTGCATGGATGTCCATGATTAGTGAGACTAATACATCCATGGTGGATCTAAGAGATTGATTTCGTTTAAGTTTTACTTGAACTACAAAGGTCAACCCAATTCACACCTTCTAAATCCCCCCTTGTCTTACACTATCCATTAGGGCGGCCCTTTTTATTTTTCTGTTTCTCATCTCCCGACCGACCCTAATTTGCAGCTCCGACATCAGAAAAAAAAAAAGTTTTTTTATTTCCGACCGACCCCTGAGCACAGCAAAATTGTAAGGTTCCTCATGGCGTCTTAGACCAGTTCTGCCGAGGCCACGACCTTGCGACATTGGCCCCCTAAAATTACAAATGACGCAATAATTTTCCCACCTTGCGTCGCTTTGGCACATTCATTTTACGGCAGACATCAAAATTATCTAAGTCCACGGCCGGACCAGGCCAGGCTCTGACTCGACGTCAATCCCAGAAGTATACTGACTGCGTAAGGGAAAGTTTTGTTGACATCATATAAGGCCAAAAAAAAAAATATGTCTGGTTCTGGTCAGCGCGCGCGTGCCCTGAATACCCCCGCGTCGATCCTTTTTTTTCCGATAATTTTTGCTTTCCCGTTCCTTATTTACAATTCCCCGTCGATCAACACTGTATGCAAGGCTAGCGGAAAAAAATTTAACTCGTGTGATGGCGCACTTCTATTTGGTAACGGGTACCCTTTTCTTCTAGTACTGTTGCATACCCATAATCCCCCGTACGATATGTGTACGTAATATGTACGATGAGCGTGGTTGATGGGAATCACGGGAAATAGTGTGTTCACTGTGCTAGGTGGTAAACCGCTCACATGTTTCGAAAATGTCAGAAGTTTGAGTACGTCGTGAGCAATCGAAATGTTGATATCAATTCAGCTGACTTTCGAGGTGTTCTTAGTTCTGGTGATCGTTTCGTTCTGCCTTCTGAATACAAAGATTTTCCTGTAGCGTAAGCAGTTAGCTCTGGATGTATGCGCTACGATGTTCGACACGTCTTTCCATCTGCGATGAGTTGGAAAGACGTGTCAAACATCGTACCGTATACAGACTGCGTATCAGACTGATGATGGACGGTGCTCGAAAGAAAACACTGCCTCCTCTACGTCCGTTGGACAGACCTATTTCTCGTTATTTAACGTTGCAAGTTGCACAATGACATTATACAGTGGTTGCAAGGCAAGACTCATTATCTTGGATGGGATTATAACTGCAAATCGGGATTATAACTGCAAATCACTGGGCGATAAGATAAATTTGTAAATGTGACTAGTGATGCCCTGATGGATGATTGATCCGCATCGTATAAAACTTGCCATACAACAGTGCCAACTTCCAGAGTTGTATGACATCTTCCGAGAGCATGTAAAGTGTCAAAAATGTGTATTTACTAATTTGCCAAAAAAAAAAAACGCGCGTCGTCGCACCACTTTAGAAAGTTTACCCTGACCAGAACCAGATTTTTATTTTTTTTTGGCCTAAGATACAGTGACAACGCGCAGTTCTATTGTTAACATAAAAATGCCACAAAAAGATCAACTTTGATAAACTTAATCTACAAATTGAAACATTAGAGGGAGCCGGGAGTAGAGGAGACGTCGAAATGGACGTCTCTCGTCACATGTTTTGTCTACCGTCACTGTCGTGACCTCTGACCTACTCACTGACGTGTGCGAAACACTGAACTTGCTACCGGAACGCGGAACATCTATCTGCCACAGCTCAGAAGCCTGAGTAAACCAAATTTATGGGAGAGGTTGTGATTTTCATTTGTTGATGGGTTAAATTAAATGAGTACATGTGTATTTTGATTCCGAAAAAGCTGTGTTAGGGGATCTTGTTGCATGATGTTGACAGTGACACATGTGAATGTTGGGCACTGAATCAATGCGTAATCACTGGCATGGCTGGCCACTATAGACGGCCGATGCATGTGCGCCCGGTCAGACATGAAGAACGAACTTGTTGTGCAAATCAGAAAAAAATAATGTGGTATTTACAGAGCATCCCAATTTTGACATTGTTGATAGTTTTAGTTAAAGATTCAAGTTCTGAGTTTCAAGGACACCTCATGTCAGCTTTCCGTATCAAGTTAAGTTTACGGTATGTAACTATGCTGTCATTTGATATAGCAGGACCAAATCATGATACACAGCCAGTAACGGTTAATTAATAAAAAATAAATTATTTTAAAGTTTGTTTAACTATTATTTGTAAGTTTTTCGTTCACATTTGGTACTTTTTAAAGGGATTTTTTTTTCTTCAAAATGTCATGAATTTGAAGAGGGAATGATAAACACAGCAGTGTACTAACAATTTTAAAAATGAAACAAGTGGTTACAAGTTTAGGATTTCTCAAAGTTTTTATTCAATCATATGTTCACTGTGACTTATTTTGAAGTTGTTCTTTGTCCTTGTCTGAAAAAAGGGAATTATGAATTTGAGCACTGCTATTCATTGATATTCAGATTAAAAATTGTGACTACCTGGCTGTCCAATCTTTCTAAACAATATATAATATACTCTGTAGAAATGACTTAAAATTACATAATCTTAATTGCCTTCTTTTTATAAGGTGTAATGTGTAGTACACAATTTTCAAAAATAGCTTACTGGGAACTGTTATTATGAATGGCATTTTTTTATGTAGTTAGGTAATGGTCTATACGTAATGGAATATCTCAGACCACAGTATCTCTATAGTGGTCTGAGATAATTTATATGAATATTTCATAGACAATAATAATTGACCCCACTCCCTGTCAAATGTCACGACTTTTTGCAACCAAGGGGCCTTTGTCCCCACTTGTTGGAAACCTTGGCAGAACACTGCCGTCTACCCCCCCCCCCACCCACCAACCCCCTTTGTTACATCAGAGCAGCATGTGTCTTTCATCATGGCTGAAGCCGTTGAGGTTTGATGAGGGACAGGGCTCAAAATTAATACTATCGCGCAGTACATTTAGCTGCAATGTAATAATAGCTCAGAATATTTCCATCATTTTCAAACTTATGCTTAAAATTGGTAAAAGTCATACTGCATTCCTAATTTCTTGACCAGTTTTTAGCTTTAAATCAGTTGTATCATTGGGGAAATGATCGACTCCATAGCGTTTCATGACCCATGACATGCATGATTCCGATGTTTACATTATTACTTTTAATTACTTTTAAACAGTAAATCCCAAAGGGGTTCTGCGTTCTAGAAATGTTTACATGTTATCTGGTGGATTATTTTGACAAGTTCACACTGAAGAAAAATGTTTCATAGAAGTAATGATAAATGAAAATTCATCTCGCACACTGATGACAATCACGTAAGTGTTTCAAAAAGTTACACACTGAAGTTCAAATTGGATAACTTGAAAAAATTGTTAGCGATGTCAATGCCACTTTGATTAATAGGACGAATGTATTAGTACTCCTGATAAAATCATACAATAGTTCATGGCTACAGATATACACCCATCAGGATGATAAGTATTCAATCATCTTCTTACAAAGTTGTTCTACGGACTTGTCAACCTTGCTAAAATGAAGGAAAGAGACTTGTAACAAGGAATTCAATAAAGAGAAGAGAAAAGAAGTTGTAGAGATACTGACAGGACAGAAAGGACAGAGAGTAGAACTGAAAAAATACAGATTTTTTTTTCTTGCCCCCCTTTTTTTTTATTTCGCCCGCCCGCCCCACCTGACTTTTCCATTGGAGATGAGAAACAAAAAAAAAAAAAACCTCACCCTTACTGATAAGACTTCAGCAGCAACTCAGACAAGGAGTTGGTTATAACCCGCTACACTAGAGGACTGCTAATCCTGTACATGTCAAATACTGAGTCAACATTTTGACAGCTAAAGGGTATAAGTTGTTTATTACCATTTTAACTGGATATTGTATTGGCATATACGGAATAAATATCACCCGTACTTAAAACGGCGAACGTGTTGTTTCTACTCCCAGGTTCCCACTTGTTTCCACATTGTTGTAAATAAAAAACGACTATAATTCCCTTATCAACAAAATCGTTATGATTTCAATGGACAAAAAATACATGCATTGGATGCCTGACGAATGTCGTGCGAAATTTGAACATACCAACAGTTTATGCATGACATGGGTTTGTGTTGACTATTTCTAACTCACGTTTGCTTTACATACTCCCTTCCTAAATTGAATACATGTACAAAAGTCACAGCAATAGGCAATAGACATACATTCATCACCCATGTCAAAGTACGCACACAAGCTGTATAAACCCTCATGTAAACGTCGGAAATGTTACGAATACGGAATGAAGTATCTACCTTTCTGACAAAAATCCTAGAGCATGACTTACTACAGAGCCATAGAACACAACTTGACCTATCGTCAGATTGTGTTGTACAGTGCGTATAACTTTTCCATATTTCTGCATTTTTCACTCAAATGCTCATTTAATAAATTTGACTGTTCCTAACAAATAAGTTTTAACACACACATACACACGGAGACAGACAGACAGACAGACAGACAGACAGACAGACAGACAGACAGACAGACACAGACACACACACACACACACACACACACACACACACACACACACACACAGACACCCCCCTTTGACCTTTACTGATGACGTATTGTTGCTACAGAAAACAAACCGATGGTTCCCGAAGAGCAACTCACGTGTCACTCGGTAACTTTCGGCGTATGCTTGAAACAAAAGAGACCCTTATAGCTTACTGTTATCGACTTGTCTGTGTACTGAGGAACAACTTAGACGAATTGACCATTATAAACCCACTGTTCACAATACCTAATTAGAGATCGTCCTCTACCAAATACTATGATCTGTGTTTTGCACTCATAACCCAATGGGCGCAAAAACACTCAAGTCGATGGATTTGTCTTTGAATATGAATGGCTAAATCTCGCCAATAAAAATGCCCTCACAACCACTGTCATTGGTGTAATTTACAAGGTCATTGATATACATATTTAAATGTGTAAAGCCCATAAAATGACGTGCGTTTACGTCATTTGCCACAATGTTTGAATATGGTATAATTTATTAACAAAAAATTATCGAGCCTCACATTATTTGACTGTTGCTAATTTTCTTTGACAGGCTGCTAGAAATGGTGATACGAGTACTTTGAATAAAATATTGTCCAAAGACAATAGACAAAAGACAAAAGAAGATAAACTATGGGTAAAGAAGATAAACTATTTTGATAAGGACAAAATGAGTCCTCTACACCACGCTATAAGACATAACCATTTAGAAGCTGTAAGGATATTGGTTGATGATTATGGTGCAGGTATGTGAAATTCTGTGGTTATGATTTCTAAATGTCAGTAATGTCAAGTGTGTCTCTAAGTATGTAATGAATGTGAAACTTTGAATAGTCACGCTGATTTGATAAAGTAATTACTTGCAGAAGTCACAATCTGAGAGAGGGGTATATTCGTCAAGTATTCCAACTATATATGAAATAAAATGTTCTCGCGTAAATGGTTCATTCAATTGATTTCTTCAATCAATCAATCAATCAATCAATTGATCGATCGATCGATCGATCGATCGATCGATCGACCGACCGACCGACCGACCGACCGACCGACCGACCGACCGACCGACCGACCGACCGACCGACCGACCGACCGACCGACCGACCGACCGACCGACCGACCGGTCGGTCGGTCGGTCGGTCGGTCGGTCGGTCGGTCGGTCGGTCAGTCAGTCAGTCAGTCAGTCAGTCAGTCAGTCAGTCAGTCAGTCAGTCAGTCAGTCAGTCAGTCAGTCAGTCAGTCAGTCAGTCAGTCAGTCAGTCAGTCAGTCAGTCAGTCAGTCAGTCAGTCAGTCAGTCAGTCAGTCAGTCAGTCAGTCAGTCAGTCAGTCAGTCAGTCAGTCAGTCAGTCAAATCAGTCAGTCAGTCAAATCAATCAATCAGTCAATCAATCAATCAATCAATCAATCAATCAATCAATCAATCAATCAATCAATCAATCACTCACTCACTCACTCACTCACTCACTCACTCACTCAATCAATCAATCAACCAATCAATCAATCAATCAGTGGTCAACTTGGAATATGCAGGTTGCTGGTTCGTGTCTCAACGCTGCTGTGCTTCTGACTTACAATCCATGAGCAATCCTTGACCTAGTCTTGCTGCTAGACGTTCGGGCTTTCTTTCGATGCTAAAACTATAAGCGAACGAAGTTCGCATGTGAGGGCCTGCCCGAACACTCGGATGTTCCATCCTCGATAGCGTTGTTCGGCTGTGTGTCGTATTTTATCGGAAGAACATCCGAGGGCTAGCTGATAGACTATCCTTGACCCACGAATGCGCTTCTTTCAAGCTATAGAACAATAGACTCTGAGGTTGTATGTGCTTTCAGAGGTAATCTCGCTGCCAGACTCGTGACTATCGTCCCCAATCTTTTTATGTATGCCGAGCAGCTTAGCCGCGAGAAGACCCTCACTTCTCGTGGCTTCGCCGCTCAGGGCGCACTTCGTGCGTCTGACAAAGCTAAGGGACGATAGTCTCGAGTCTGCCAGCGAGACTATTTCATCAGAGGCTGCAATGGATTTTGACTTCCCGGGGAGTTGAAGACGAGGGATTAATAATTGTACATCACAGGAAACGCTTTATAAGTGTGTTCAGTTACTATTCTTCTGTTTTTCACAGACGTTAACCTTAAAACTGAAGATGATGTGACACCCCGACATATAGCAGCTAGATACATTGGGGAAAATAATAATCAACAAAATGCTGGAAATGTAAAAGTCATTTCATATCTTAGGACTAAGAAAGCAATGATTAACGCTAAGGATGTGTATGGTTCTACGCCATTACATTTCGCTGCGATGAGGAAAGATGGCGATGTTGAAGAATTAGTACGGGAGCTCAACGAGTGTAAACAGAAAGCTGATGTCGAGGTACCCTTTTCATCATAATTATTAGTGCAATATATAAAGAAAAAAGAATGGAGCAGTAATATGAGTTGAAATACAAAATATTAATATGCTGTGATACATTATAGAGCTAATCCAAAACATTACATGTACCTACATAACATAAAAAAAGTTGTCTTGATTGAAAACAAATGAATCTCTCATATTGATAAATATGTAAGGTCGTTGACTTGTTATCCATAATCTATGTGGATTTGTACGCCTTTTTGTGGATTACATGTTCAAGTTTATGTGTTCCTCTTTATTTATTTCCAAGGCAAAAGACAACCAGGGAATGACACCTTTGCATGTAGCTTGTATGCATAGGAATTATGAAGTTGTTCAGAGATTACTTTCTGAAAAGGCCGACGTGTTAGCCGAGGACAAGGAGAAAAGAACGCCTTTTCATCTTGCGTGTTTAGCTGGGTCTGTTGAAATATGCGAGTTCCTTCTCAACAAGTTTGTACCTACAGATAATTCAAATTCTAAAAGGAACATTGAAAAGGTAATTGTTTCATTTCAAGGCTAGCTAGAAAACAAAGTTTAACTTAACAAGGAAAGGTGTTGAGATAGTGATGATGTCTGTCTGTCTGTCTGTCTGTCTGTCTGTCTGTCTGTCTGTCTGTCTGTCTGTCTGTCTGTCTGTCTGTCTGTCTGTCTGTCTGTCTGTCTGTCTGTCTGTCTGTCTGTCTGTCTGTCTGTCTGTCTGTACAGTCTGTCTAATTGTTCGCCTATCTTCCCGACTGATGAGTGACCATTATCTCCATCTTTACTGACTCAAATTATTTGAGATCAGCATACATACACAAGGTATAGGGCACCAAGACAAAAAATAAATGGCTCCACATTTCAAATCGTTGTGCAATTTTCACCTTTCAAATTTGATAAAGATACTTCAGAAATTTACTGATTGCGACACGGATCAATTCTATTGTAGATGCTATTTGGAGAAGATCAGAGTGGAAGTACAGCAATTCACCATGCAGTGCAAAGTGGAAGTGAAGAATGTGTAAAGCTATGTCTAAAAGAGAGTAAGTATTCGTTATTTCTTTTCACACCTCTATTTTCTAATTTCACAGCTATTACATGACTCCCTCTCGCTCTCGCTCTCCCTCTCTCATTAACAGACAAAACACCTCAAACTATCCTTGCTGATTCATTGGGCATGGCAACAAAGCAAACAGACGGGGCAATTTTTAAAATCTTACTAGAAAAATTGGTTTACACCGACAATAATGTAATGCAGCGTGCTATTCACTTGGCAGCAACACACAACAACAAGGATATCATCGAACTTTTAGTAAAAAGGTACGTCTTTTTAGTAGAATAAGTAAAGTTCTTTAATACGCACACACACATACATACACATACATACATACATACATACATACATACATACATACATACATACATACATACATACATACATACATACATACATACATACATACATACATACATACGTACACATACATACATACATACATACACATACATACATACATACATACATACATACATACACACACACATACATACATACATACATACATACATACATACATACATACATACATACATACATACGTACACATACATACACATACATATACACATACATACATACATACATACATACATACATACATACATACATACATACATACATACATACATACATACATGCATACATACATACATACATACACACACATACACACACATACACACACATACATACATACACACACAAACATACATACATACATACACACATACATACATACATACATACATACATACATACATACATACATACATACATACATACATACATACATACATACATACATAAACACACACATACATACATACATACATACATACATACATACATACATACACATACATACATACATACATACATACACACACATACCTACATACATACATACATACATACATACATACATACATACATACATACATACATACATACATACATACATACATACATACACATGTTGTGTGTATATAGTGTGCATATATTATGTATGTATGTATGTGTACGTGCGTATACATGTCTCAACATATTTCAATTGTCACAAAGAATACAATTCATAAATAAAATTACTTTCAAATTCACCTTTCTCAAATCAAGACAACATCTACTATTAAACAGACTTGTTGCCATCGAGTCGGTAGATGACGACAAACGAACTGCGCTGCTAATTGCTTCTAGACATGGGTGTTCTGCAGTGGTAGAATATCTACTCAATGTTGCCAATGCGGATCTAACAAAGACTGACATAAATGGCAAATCGGCGGTTTTTCTCGCAGCTGAGAATGGCTCAACAGGTGGATTGGAAACAATGAAGGTATGTCTTTACGAAAATCTACATACATACATACATACATACATACATACATACATACATACATACATACATACATACATACATACATACAGGCGTTCAAAGTATAATATTAAATCATGGTTCCATATGGTCTTTAGTCAATTTTGGTTGTTTGAATGAATCCGTTCTGAACACATCATTTGTACAAGTTTCAGTTGCTCGAGGTAGATGCATGCGTACTATTTTGAAAAAGTTGGAGAATGACAAAATCTTTGCACGTGTCACTGTGATGAATTAACATATCAAAAGGTTAATCTAAAGAAAACACGTCAACAACGTATGTATACTCTAATTAATATTCATGTTAATTAATGGAACAATCGCTCCCCCCTTCTGCCATCTTAAAAATAGCTTACTCTCTCTTAGATAGCCGAACTCCAATTATTTGTTCTGTTTCTCATAAGAAAGTATGCACTTTTGAAAATACAGTCGCATATAAGATGTGTATAAGAATAATGTCATTTCTATTCTTGTAGATTTTGATTCAACATTACGAAAAGAAAATTAAGGAGAAGCAACAAAATGATGTTTCCATTACACATGACTTAAGAAAAGCGAAAGACAAAAAAATTGAAGAGCCCCACCAAAACGAGGCTTCCATTACACGTGACTCAACAACAAACACACATAGTAAGGAAATTGAAGAACCTCACCAAATTGAGGCTACCTTTACATGTGACTCAACATCAAACACACAAAATAAGAAAATGGGCAAAGAGAAGAAGAAGAAGAAAATTAAAGATCGAAAGCGTAATGAAAAAGTAAAAGACACAACAGATGATAAAGACAACAATCCTCATCCCTTCGACATTATCAACCGAGGAGATAATTATGCTAATACACCTCTTCATATTGCGTCAGAGAGAGGGCACCTTGAAGTTGTTGAGGTATGTTATTAATTGTTTTATCAAAGTCGACAATGAATCAGTTGTCATGTTCGTTCTCACTTAAGAAGACCAGTCTAGTAAAGTGATACAAAGTTACAGACATAAATGTTGTATATTATATTCGTCTTCTAGTGTGCAAAGATTATTTACAAATGGGTGTATTCGGGGGAGAGGGGGATAATTTATAAATTATGCTCGTGGTGATGTAATCAGATCTGGGTATACTGCCATGTTGAGTATACATTTACGGATGTTAGGAAAATGGAGATGTCGATTCAGTCTAAAATGAGGTCATCTAGATTTTTAGTACTTTTAGGGCTTAGATTCCGCTGGTAAAATCCCATGAGACAGAGCATACTATATATAACAAGTTGTTGTTGTTGTTGTTGTTGTTGTTGTTGTTGTTGTTGTTGTTGGGGGTTATGTTGTGATTTTGTCACTGTCTGTCTGTGTATCTGTCTGTCTTTTTGACTGTCTGTTTCGCGATATTTAAAAACACTACCGCATCAGTTATGAAATTTACAACACATTTGTCACATATGGTAATGGAAAGAACGGGTTAGATTTTTGGTAAACATCAAATATGAATATATATATATATATACATCATTCGCATAATTAATTATGTTCAGTAATTAGGCTGTATCAAGAATACATACTTTAAATTCAATATAATTTGGTAAATACATCAATGATAACAGGGCGCATGTATCCAATACAGCTTATTTATGCAACTCTTAATTGTAATGAATCCTTATGGAAGGTATTCAGTTTTACATCTAATGACCCTAGTGTTGGTTTTACCCATTTGTAATCTTTGCATACTAGAAGATCCAAACGAATATAATATACAATATTTACGTCTGTAACTTTGGTAACCAACAGTACACACTTACATAATGTGATTGTTGGTGGTGGTGGTCTGATAAAAAGATTGCCGGCAACGACTACCGATATAGTATTCTATATGATAATGTGTTATCTTTTTACTCTGTAGGAACTGTTAGCTTGTGGAGCAATAATTAATGCAAAAAACTTTGAAGAAAACACACCTATTCACCTGGCTGCGAAGTATGATAGAGACGAGTGAGTTTAACATTGATGATAAACTTCCTAAATACGTTATTGCCCTTTAATATATCAAAAATACATCTTACCACTTCATCTACCTTTGTGAAAATCACACTATAGCTATGGTGTTTATGAAAGCTCGTACGTGCCATCTACAAAAAGCAAAAAAAAAATATCTCGTGCGCTTGAGATAATAAGTCGTACCCTTGAGATAATAAGTCATGCTCTTGAGATAATAAGTCGTGCGCTCGAGATAATAAGTCAAGTGCTTGAGATAATAAGTCGTGCGCTCGATTATCTCGAGTGCACGAGATAATAAGTCGTGTGCTCGAGTTAATAAGTCGTGCGCTCGAGATAATATCTCGATAATATCTCGATCGATGTCGAGCGCACGAAATATTTTTTTTTTGCTTTTTTGTAGATGGCATGTACGGGCTTGCATAGATGTGTGGAGGCCGTACATGTCGTAGCTAAGTAGGATACATTAATTATAATGAGAAGTGACAACGCAATGTTGGGAAAAGGCTTTATCATATTGGCACATGCAGCAACTCCAACAAAATGATCGTATTATTGTATACGAGAGTATTTTTCAAGATGTCATGATGACATCCCAACAAGCAAAACTGACGTGTTGTGACGAATAATACTTTTTTCCTAATTTATATTTCCAGAATTGTGAAGAAATTAATAGAAAAGGGAACAGAAATATTAAGTAAAGCTGATGAGGAAAATGAGGAAAATAGTGTCTCTGGAACAACAGGTGCTGTTCAACAGGGGCAAGTATAGAAGTTCTAATACCATAACGTCTTTATCACTTGTTCTGCGTTCAAGTTCTGCCCTGGACGGTGACATGAAGGTGGGCTTTCTAGACCGGTATGTGGAACGTACGTGTTCCTTTGGTTTGAGTGATACTCTGGACGCCGATGTGCACGTACATATACACTTTGCAATTGCTCCTATCATGGAAAGAAATATTGCACGACAATGATGGATTGAGAATAAAAGAAGATCATTTCTAAAACTTTCGATTTATTTCCTTAGTACACATTAGTATCAAGTGCATGTATTTGGTAACTCTAGAGTAATTTTATTCTTTTCCGTTTATTACTAGAGATGGAAAGAATCAAACAGAGAAGGGAGCGGAAATGTTGATTCGGAAAACTGACGAGAAAGCGCAATAGTAAGTACTGTTCAGTACTATAGTATCCAGGGAATACGTTAAAGATAGAATCAAGATTTGTAAATAATTTTGAATTTTACAAAGGTTTTCCCAAAGCAGTGGGCTTTCGATTATCTTGCCTTCACCCTGTCAACTAATTCACATTAGAAACAATTGTTAGCAACTGTATTATCTATTACTTTTGGACTCCTAAGACAGAATTAAAGACGCTGCTGCTGGTACGGCGGTGGTGGTGGCGGTTAACTTTACGTTACATTTGGATTGGTGATTTCTAATTAGCAACTTCTTCTACAAACAACCTGGACCATGCTGGCTGGCCAAGGCTTTATCATTCCAGGTTGATTGATAAAGCTAAGGAACAATGGTATAAAATATCAAACAATCGGGCAGTACACGTTTCATCATAAGTAAATAAAAATGCAACGATAGTGTGCCCAGTTAGTTATGTTCAATGTTTACAATGACTTTTGTTATGTTTAATATTGTAATAAAATTTCAATTTGTATATTTCCAAAATTGATAACTATTAAGATTCTTTATAATTTGGTATACTGTTACATTGATGATCGACTGAACTTGATTTTACCATTCTATAAATACGATAATTGTAATTATAGAAAGATCTATGTTGCTCGGACGAGAAATGTATGACAGTATTGTTGTTTTCACAATGGAATAATTTTTGAGACAAAATGATGTTTACCTCTGTGAGCTATGCTTCAAGTTTCGGACTTTCCCTTTTTTCGAATAGTATGTAATAAGATTATGAAAGCTGAGTAGATGAATCCCTTATGAAACACATCATTAGTTAAAATGTCTGCATTTTGAAAACTTTTAAACAGTAATCCTAAATCATCTTATTATATATCTTCACTTTACCAGTAGTGGAAAGAGTAAACTAAACAAGGATAAGAAAGGAGTCAGCAAGAAATCGGTACATGATGGGAAAATTCAAAAAATGGAAGACAAAATTAGCACGGAGAAGACTGTGGAATCACACAGGTAAATAGTCGCTGCTGTCATGTCTCAGGAAAAATGATACATTCATTTACCCCATCCTCCTCTAAACTAAACGTCTCTATCCGTTATCTTCTATTCGACCTCCTATTCAACCAATACTCATAAATTCGAACCACGAGGAGAACATTATGATTTCGCAAGTGATTTGTAACGGAGTAAATGAATGGTCTTGCTAGAGGCAGTTTACCCCTCATACCACAACCATAAAAGTAAACATAATAGCGGTATACCAGGGGTATAAGATATTGATTATAAGATTTTTATATCACATAATACTGTACTTTATATCTTAGGCTAATTAATGCTCATTAATATCCTTTGTTTCATCTTTAGGGTTGAAGTGAATAAATACAATGATGAAGATTATAATATAAGTCCTAACCCAACAGAAAGTGGTGTTTCACCAAATGAAAGTGGTGACAAATCATATAAACACAAAAAGGCAATCGTTATGGCTCAGAATGACGTCATGAATACGCCACTCCATCTTGCTGCTCTAGGAGGCCACCTAAAGACGGTGGAGTTGTTGATCGAAAAGGGTGCAGACGTCATGGCAAGGTATACGTAACACCTCTTTTCCATCGTTTCAATAACGAAATGGTCATTTGCTTTCGTTTATCATAGAATTTTCAATGAAAGTAGTCCTATAGTCAGTAAGGTTATTAACCTAATTTCATTTTGCTTCAAGTAATTGTGTTGACGTTTTAAAAATATGCTTTATCGACCTGTGTAAATCTACAATTCAGTCAAAAGCAACAGTAACAAATAATCAACAATAAAGTAAGAAAAAAAGAAGTAACCCTAACATGTCTGATTATATCGATCTGTTATTGTTTGCCTTAATATAATTCGTCTGTAGAAATGCCATTTTGTGGACACCATTAGATTGCGCCGCATCGAATGGACGGCCTAATTGTGTAAAAACACTGATTAATGCGATGCATAAGATTGCATTTTCAATTGACCCGGAAGACAAATCAAAGGTAAGGTTCATAGATTTAGTATAATTCTAATTAGAATTTAAATGGTTATGTTTTTATTCTTTCTCAAGTAGTTTTTTTCGTGACAGGTACATATCTCAAAAATAAAAGTTGTATTAGTCGTCGTCTTCAAAATTACAGCGCGCTAGCGAGGTTCACATCGTCATAATATATGTACCTCTAATTTCAACTTGGGGTTCTCGGTGGTCGGATGGTTAAACAGCTTGCGGTTCGAGCCCTGATCACAATTTAATTTAAATTTCCATGCTTTAAGTAAGAAAGGTCTTGGTCACTATGATTCTATCGAACTATGTAAGTTCCCACGGTTTTATCTAATTTATTTATTTATTGAGGGAGCCCACACATGTGACGAACACCTATAAACGTGGACCCCAGCATTAAAACTGAATCCATGATGATCGGTCCCCACTGCACTTCCTGAGAGGCAAGTTCATAAAACTTTAAGAACTGACCAGTATAAATAACGATTATTACTAGTACGTATGGTAATGAAATAATTTAAATTAGTTCTTATCTGTACAATCAATAAATCCCCAGTAACCTTACAAATAATGTTCGTTAAAGAACGAATTATCCAATGTCTGTATTGATATCAGCATGGTATATATTCATAAATATATGTTGTAGTATACAAAAAAGAAGGAAAAAAGACAGCAAGGATTGTATGGACAATTTTAATTGCGATTAAAATTACTATACATAATGTTTATCGTGTTTTTCTTCGAATACAGAACACTCCTCTTCATTTAGCGGCAAGAAACGGACACAAAGAAGTAGTTCATATTCTTCTGGATAAAAACGCAAATATCAGAAAGAAAAACCTCAAAGGAAAGAATTGTCTTGACCTAGCAATTGAATACAATCACCAGTAGGTTAATATTTTTTCTTACCAATCTCAGAAGTCGGGTTATAATTTATGTAGTACACTGCCATGGTGGTTATTTTCAGTCCATTTTAAAGCCTAATTGAATGTTGTGTTGTCTCACATTTACGTTAAAAGTTGAATTACTATTTATAATGTATATCTCGCTTCATCGGAATTGCAGGGAGGTTGCAATGGTGATCGTGGAACACCCAAAATGGAAAGATGTTATGCGTAATGTAAACATTGACGAGGAAACGAACAACTATGATACACCAATGAGAAAAATGATCCGCAAAATGCCAGGTATACCTATATATCATAATATATTTGTCATAGATCATATGTCAAACAAAACTGTCAGCAAGTGATTTATATTTTACAATCATTGTTTGCGTTTTATTTTGATTTATTAAAAAAATATTTTATATCATGATAATCAATTTCGCTGTCATTTTCGTTTGACTTTTGCTTTCAGCGAGGGAGCGGGTATGCACATGTAGGAGAATAGGATGAGAAATAGAAGGGGGTGTCTGGTGGATTGCATTTTTTTGACGGGTTGACAAAGATGGCTGAGCGAGTGGGGTATGCATGTATGTTAGTTTGTTTATCTATTTGCATGCTTGTATTTGTTTATGGGGAACATTTAGAAGGATATTCAAACCTGGGATGTCGATTTTTACCATCAAGCATACATACCCAACTTTTTTTCTTTTTCTTTTTTTAAACACGAGGACGTGCTGAGTTTGAGTTTTCATTTACTGTAACAAGAATGATATGTTTGTTTCGTTAAAATACAGAAGTTGCAAAGAAGGTACTAGACAAGGGGATATGTGGAAACAAGAAAGACCCGTCGGATGTTCAATACGCCATTACATTTGATTTTTCATTCATTGATGATACTTTTGTCAACTTTGGTAAAGCCCTGAAAGGTAAGTGGTGTACATATTCCTTAATAGCATGCAAAAACAACTTATGGAGCTCCATATACCCAATACGTTACAAAAACAACGCTTTAGTCCACTATATAGAGATATGTTGTAGGCTCAAAAGATGTCAACGATGATGCATTTACGGTACTTTGCACACGTTGCAACGTTTGCACCCATAATTAATACATGTAGGGAGCAATATAAGTTACCAAAAATGACTTGTTTTGAAACAATCATCGGCTGTGTGTCATCGTGGTTTCTATAGTCTATTGATCGGTCATTATGTATAAAAATCCATAATATTGTCAAAGTAAATGTCTTTTTCAGTTGATTTCATTTTTAACACTTGACAGATTCAGCTAGATTCGATGACATTTCTCCCTATGAAGAAAATGGAGACTTGAAAAACGACGTAAAACTAAATGCGAAAAATGCACATCTGAAACTAAATCACCCATTAACCCTGATGGTATGTATTTTAACATTTTAAGGCATGCATGTATGGTGTACAACAAAGATGTCCAGGAAAATAATTTCAAACTTATCTTATTATCAATCAGTATAATTGAAAAATGAAATGTAAATTGTTGATTTAGACACATGTTCATGGTTTCCATACATGTTTATGTGGTGCAGTATCCATCCTCGTAACACCCACAGCCGTGAACGTGTCACTGTCTTACATGAACTTGATCATTGTTCTTGATTTTACTAGAAGATTTTTTCATGATGTGTCTTTTTCCACGAATGACTCTCACACTAGGTTTTATTCTAATTGTCTTGGTTGATGTGAGTCACGTGATAAAACTTTGTTGTATGTATGGTGTTATATCTCTGTAGGTAAAACATAAGCGAAGTAATTTAATCGCACACCCTCTTGTGACGTCATTGATACGTCATAAGTGGAATGCATACAGTGGGTACTTCTACTATACCGGGTTGTTCATCTATGTCCTATTCGTGGCATTTCTGACTGGTTATGTGTTAACGACCCCACCACCGTACTACTTCAACCGAGACAATGGCACACTGGTATGGAAGGCAAATGGTGAAGAGAAGTACGGCCAGGAAGCAAACAGTTATGTACAACCAACGTTTACAGTGGTTTGTAAATGGGCTGTAATAGGTCTAACCGGTTTCAACATGTTAAAAGAGGTATGCCACAAAATGTCCTTGACAAGTCACGTATGTATGTATGTATGTATGTATGTATGTATGTATGTATGTATGTATGTATGTATGTATGTATGTATGTATGTATGTATGTATGTATGTATGTATGTATGTATGTATGTGTGTATGTATGTGTGTATGTATGTGTGTATGTATGTATGTATGTATGTATGTATGTATGTATGTATGTATGTATGTATCGATCATAAATTTAACTTCCATAAGCTTGGATAATTGTAGTACACAATTCAAACTGTCACATGTAAAACTAGTCTTGTTAGATCCCTCTTATATAATCTCATTTGTATATTTTATTATTCATATTCATATTCGTATTCTTTTGTTGACATTTCTAGCTCATACAGATGATGATTCGCTCACTGGAGTACGTCACCCCTGAAAATATTATTGAATGGTTGATATTCATTCTTACTCTTCTTTTCCTTGCCAACTTTGTTGAAGAACAACACACATCGGGACTGAGATACGTATGTATTAAATTGCGTGACCCCCGCCAATCGGAGTTAGATGGATGTTTTAAACCCTATTTAGTTTAATTTGTCAATTTGATGTTTAGCAACTAGCAGGTTTTTCAAAACGTGAATTGGGAATAGATTCAGTGACAGTTTGCGGAAAACTGCCTATGAAGCGCAGACAAAACAGATAGAGTTTAATAGAAATCCTTAATTTCCATGGCAACCCATAGGATGCAGCGAGCATGTAATTGATTGCTTGATCGATTTATTGATTGGTTAATTATTTGGTTGGTTGATTGATTGATTGATTGATTGATTGATTGATTGATTGATTGATTGATTGATTGATTGATTGATTGAATGATTAATTTTTGTGGTGAAATAAAACTTAATTTTTAGAAGCAGCATCAGTAGTCTCGCTGCCAGACTCGTGGCTATCGTCCCTAATCTGTTTATGTATGCCGAACGGCGCAGCCGCGAGAAGAGAGGGACTAGTCGTGTCTTTGTTATGATCACACTACGTTGAGATGTCATTTGCATACTTTGGCAAACCCACATAATGACGACATCACATTCCTTTCCAAACGCTACAAGCCAGACTCGGGACAAGTCCCTCTCTTCTCGCGGCTGCGCCGCTCGGCATACATAAACAGATTAGGGACGATAGTCACGAGTCTGGCAGCGATACTACAGCATCAGTTGCCACGAAAATTTGTTTTATCTACTTGGTGATTATGTTACCGGACAAATACTCAAACATGCACTAACAAGGAATGCATCCCAGAAGATAAGATGTAAAACAAAGTGTCAATGTAACTGATCTCTTGACAATTATAAGATTAGGGATGTTTTAATTTAGATAAGAGAAGAATGGACAAGATGTCTTTATTTAGTAGAGAATTATATACAGCTGAAAGAAAGAAAAGTAGCCAGGGAAAGAAAAAAAAAACGTTTTATATTACCACAAAAATCAATGTCAATTGATCAATATCACATACAAAATAAAATTTATTTTACCACAAAAGAATCACTCAATCAATCAATCATTCAACCAAATAATAAATCAATCAATAAATCGATCGATCGATCAATCAATCAATTACATGCTCGTTGCACCCTGTGGGCAACCTTAACAAGGGAAAAAAATATTTGTCATGTTGGTCATCTTAAAAGGGGAGTATTGAGATCCATAGTTACCAAGTTTCCATGGCAACCCTAACAAGGGAATTTGAACTTCTCACATGGAGTGTAAAATGATAAATGATCAGGCAACTGAAGCACTGTGGAAAACACGACCATCATCTGATTTAAGTATTCTCCCCAATATGTACTATTAATTAAAAGAAAATTATAAAAGGTCTATTTCAGGACACCCAGTAGGTCATCATAGATGCACAAGCAGTTTATTTGTGCACACATTTCAAGATCACGTTAATTGGATGTACCCTAAAGATATTTATAAAAGTTAAAAGTCTTACAGTCAGGGCAATGTCGCTTGAATTAATTGACACTTCCTGTATTTGATGTCATTGATTCATATATAAGTGTATGTATGTGTGCACCCCTTTTATGTCTGTGCATGTGAAATTCAAAATTGGAATTATTATAACCGTTACACGTATAAATATAAACACTGCCTTTGAATGAACTGATGGCATAAGCAATTAGTAACGCTTCGTCATGACCGGCGTCCTATTTCTTTTTGTAGGAATGGCAATGGTATTGTGGTGTCTTCGCTATGTTCTTTGCTTGGCTGGACTTGATTATTTTCATACGAAAACTTGCATATGTCGGTATATACGTTGTCATGTTCATAGGTATGGTACAAATGTAATCATTGAAGTATATATATATATATATATATATATATATATATATATATATATATATATATATATATATATATATATATATATATATATACATATACATATATATATATACATACATATATATATATATATATATATATATATATATATATATATATATATATATATATATATATATATATATATATATATATATATATATCAGAGTTAGTCGCCAAGTGCAACCACGAAAAATATTTCCTCGACAACTATAGAAGTAAACCTCCGTAAGGTATAGTTTAGTCCGACCACCTTGTATGCAATTAATACACAAACATGTTACGTGTACATATCGACCTTTTGAAAATCTCAAACCTTGACGATCCCAATTCAGTCGTCTGAAGATCGCTCGAAGCGTTAAACTCTGAGTAACAACTTATTACATCCTTATATATCTATATATATATATATATATATATATATATATATATATATATATATATATATATATATATATATATATATATATATATATATATATATATATATATATATATATATATACGGTGAGTATCAATCTGCTAAGACAGTGCTCTATACCGCAGTGGCAGAGCGTAATAGTTTTGTTACTATCGGTCATACAAAACTATATATATATATATATATATATATATATATATATATATATATATATATATATATATATATGTATATATATATATATATATATATATATATATATATATATATATATATATATATATATATATATATATATATATATATATATATATATATATATATATATATATATATATATATATATATATGCTTTATTCAAAGTACCGTGGCCACCGGCCTAACGTACAGAAATCAGTATATACAAAAAACTGCTAGTGTAGAGGTTTGTTGTGACAATCAACAATGGTACATACCAATCCACATAATAATAATAGCAAATACAACCAAAATTAGGCCATCATACTTTGGCTTAAACGGAAAGCAAAAAATACAATATATATATATATATATATATATATATATATATATATATATATATATATATATATATATATATATATATATATATATATATATATATATATATATAATATGAAGGGTAATTTTACAATTTAGTGCCTGCACAAGGATTGGCACCCTCTGCCGACATTTTGATAATGCCCAAGCTGAAGGCTCGGATGAATGTCAACTTTGCTGTGGTGTGGATTTAACTTTTATGTTATTGTCTTCACTAATCAGATCTATGTATTTACACAGCCAAAAAAGTAGAGTAAATAACTGCAAAACAGGTATCGAAATCGACCGACATAGCAAAGAGCTTTCAGTTTTTCATTCATATCATTTCGTAAACCTTTCAGATGTCTTCAAGACGTTCTGTCGGTTCTCTATCATTCTTACCCTGTTCCTGATGGCATTTGCATTGAGTTTTTATGCCCTTCTCATGAATCAGGTAAATATTGCTGGTGCTTACACAGTGCTCATGGATTTTGTAAATACATTTGAACTTTAACACGGGCGCCTCATAATGACTTATATCAACATTGAAACAAGTCTGTTATATTGTATTCAGTATATGGATGATTGATATTAATCTGGTCAAAATGTAACTGAATGTCTCATATAGCCTGTTTGAAAATAAGTCAATTTGACTTACTTTGAAATGAAATAAAACTGAAAAGCGGAAACAAGAACGATGAAATCAAAGCCCAATAAAACAAAGATGATGAATAATATGAAGGAAATTTTGAGTTGAGAAAAAACCTAAATTGTTTAGAGGAAACTCCTTACTTTGTGATTTGTTGCAATAACCTTTTTGTCAATTTCTAGCCAACATTCAGTTCTCCCGGCTATGCTCTGATGAAAACGTTTGTTATGATGACTGGGGAGTTTGGCTACGATGAGATATTCCATGCAACTACCTACCTTGATGAAATTGAAAGGAATGAAGATGTGTTTGCAGAAATGATTTGGTACGAGGCCTTGACGTACATCATGTTTACCATCTTCCTTGTCATAGCAGCTATACTGATTATGAACCTACTGGTACGTATATATACACTTATACATACATACACTTATACATACATACGTACGTACGTATGTACGTACGTACGTACGTACGTGTACGTACATACATACATACATACATTATTAACTGCTAAATGTATGAGTCCTTTGTATTTTAGGTGGGTCTTGCTGTAGATGATATTAAAGGTGTACAAGAACTGGCAGTTTTGAAGAAGCACGCTCTTCAGGTATAGTCCATTCTTTTAATTGTTCATTCTTTAACTGACGAATTATTCTATCATTGTATGCATTTGTTATCTTTGGTTACTATGCAGTTGAAACATTTGCAATTTGATATTTGATCTCAAGACAAATTGTCAATTGCTTGTTTTATTCTGTCTGTCTGTCTGTCTGTCTGTCTGTCTGTCTGTCTGTCTGTCTGTCTGTCTGTCTGTCTGTCTGCTTTTTTTCATTTACTTTATTTCTCTTTGTCGTCTTTTAGGTTGAACTAGCACTTGATGTTGAACAGATGTTGCCACCTTACATTCGAAAGAAAGTGTTCAGGAAGTCAACAGAGATCTATCCAAATAAAATACACACGACAGGTGTTAGACGATTGTTTGTTACTGCATCAACAATCTCTGCACCAGCCATCGTTAAGTCGGTACACCCAGAAAAAGTAAGTTATTTACAGTAACTACTGCATAGCCAAAGTCTAGATGTGAGTATTATAAGTTATTTACCTATGTTTCAATGCAATAGTTACTAGGTCATTAGAGAATTGGTGTCCGTCATCAATTTCTTAAAAAACCATTGTGGTTCCATCATTGACAAAACGTATTTCCTATATTACGATAAAGGTAAAGCAGTGAAAGTCTGATGTGTAACCTTTGATGTTTGATAAACTACTTAAGAATATTTTCTCCAAGAAATTGAGTCTTACATTTTTAAGCTTACCTATACATGTAACGCATTCTTTATTTTCAGACGACCAATGAGAAACTTCTATCAAACCAGGATGACATTGTGCAAATTATCAAGGTAATTATGTACATATCATTCAGTGAATTAACATTTGTTTGAAACTCATTTTAAAGCTGGGAGATAGTCGTTGTTTGCACTCTGACTCCCAACTTGGGTGTTCCTGGATGATTTAAGTCGATTAGGTTGTATCCTTCATGGAGTCACGTGCTCACATGCAGAGCTTGAACGGGTTCAGCACGGGCTCGGGAGATGCACAACTCATGATCAGTTAATGGTGTGTTCACATTGACGTTGGTATCACAGCGTGTAATCGGTGCGCACTGTACCTGAAGAAGGCTGGTGTTAAAGGTTTTTAGACCTTATGCCGGTTCTCCCATAATGCATAGCGAAACTGTATTGTAAGATTCTTAGATGCGAGTATACATCCACATAAAATTCAGTTCATGTCTGACGATATATTGTGTGTATAATATGATCATTCATTACATTCAATGTGTGTTTATTTCAGACAGCAAATGAAAACCTACAAACAAAACAGGGCAAATTGGAAACAGATGTTGGCGAGTTAACATCCAAATTCGAGGTGAGTTCTAACTTATAAACGCAGGTGATTATTGACTTAGTGATCACTGATCGTTATCACTGACCGTCAATCACTGTCGGTTACATGGATGTTCAGGGATCAGGAAGATTCGCAATATGCTTTTCAAGTTTGCTATTCAAGTATTAAGTTTGCCAGCCTATTGAAAATGTTAGAAAAATGATGTTGTCATTGCACACACACACACACACACATACTAGTATATAATTAAAAATAATGAAAATGAAAATGTCCCATTTTTTTTATTTTTCAGGTTCTTAAAAACGTCGATGAAAGGTTAGACAGATTAGAAGAAGATTTGAAGACAAAATTGGAACGTCTTGAACGACAAAACAACAGTATAGAGAAAAAGTTAGAGATGATCATGCAAAACGTCCACGGAGATATCTCAGTTGCCTAGTTTCCAACATACATATTTTGCTGACTTCATTTTTCTGTTCACAAAAGTTTTTATTCCCCTTTGAAGTGTGTTTGTTAACTGAAGCGAATTATATACGAAACAAGTGACCTGTCAGTGGAATAGCTCCGCCGTTTGTGTGCGCGCGCGTGTGTTTTTTGTTTTTTTTTGTTTTTTTTGTTGTTGTTGTTGTTGTTGTTGTTGTTGTGTTTGTTTTGTTTTGTTTTTTTTGGGGGGGGGGCTCTAAACATGTGTAGAAGTAGTTCTGTTGTTCAGCTCTTCCACTATGAAGTTTTGTTTTAGCAAAGTAATAAAGTGGTTAGTGGTTTCATATGATGACTCACACACACTATAGAACAAAGAAAGTTGGTAAAATATTGTACGTTAATATTATAGTTAACTTTTACCAAAAGAATCTATTTTAATCCCTAATTTTGCGTCTTAATAACCCAAGCAACTTATCTTTAACAAACTTATATCTGCTCATCCCAAGACACCTACACACTCAAGAAATTTCAACTCAATTGACCCTGTAGTTTTGGAGAAGAAGATTTAAACGCCACTGTTCTACATACAGATAATATTGACCTCTAATTAACAGATAATGTATTTTTTAATAAATAATTGACACATTTTTAGTGAATAAATCTTTTCTTATTTGATGAAAAAAATATTCCAGTTGCAGCTAGTGCAGGTTTTACACAGGGACACGAATTCTGTATCAAATTTGATTATATTTTTACTCAAGTATATACAATTATTTTTTAATTGGAATTCGTCATATGCCTGTTTAAGTTTGTTTGTCCTCGCTTCCAGATTAGCCAGTCGTTAATTTACTTTTAGTCCATGTTACTAAAAAAATGTGAATAAAACCACATATATAGACAAAATAGACATTTTACATATACTGAGTTTATAAATATATATATATATATATATATATATATATATATATATATATATATATATATATATATATATATATATATATTGTGTGTGTGTGTGTGTGTGTGTGTGTGTGTGTGTGTGCATGCATGCATGTTGTGTTTCATGCACTTTGTCTTCTTTCGGTTTATTTTCTGTTCTCATGTATTTCTGTCGGGTCAGTTTATGCCTTCTCTTAATTGTTTTCTATAAATTTCATTTGCTGAACTATGTATTAGTGTTTCATTTTATTGTGTTTTATTTGGTACATTTTATTTTGTATAGAGTTTGGTGCTCCACCACATCCCTATGGTGTAATTGTCATCACACCTGTCACATGTGACAGAAGATCTAGGTTCGAATCCTAATGGGGATCACACTGAGTCCCCAGTACTTGATTAGATTGTCCGTTTGTATTGTTTGGATTCTGTTCGTTTGTAAATGCGTGTTTGTGTCCTACCGTCCATTAGTTCGTCCATCTGTCCATGACTGGACCAATTTCTTGCAAACTTGCTCTAAGGACAACACACTGTGGCATACATATGCACATCAATTTATTTTCTGATGCGAGCGAATATGGCCACCAGGTGGCCATTTTGCTACGATTTTTTTCATGTCCAGAACAATTATGCAGACATGCATGAACAGATCTAATTCAAAGTTGATATTATGGCAGTGTTATAATACATACATATGCAAGTCAATCTGTGTCCTGATACGACCCAATATAGCCGACGAGTGGCCATTTCGTTACAATTATTTCATATCCAGAGCAATTACATGAACATGACTTGACCGTTGTCTCATAGATATTGTTAAGGGACAACACACTATGGCATACATATGAATGTCAATATATTTTCTGATACAATCCAATATGGCTGTCAGTCAGCCATTTTGTTATGACTTTTTTTTCATATTCAGAGCCATTATGCAGACATGCCTGGACAAATTTGATATAAGGTCTGTCCAAGTGTTCTAGTACATACATATGCATGTTGATATGTATGGCCATCGGGAGGCCATTTTGTCACAGTTTATTTATGTCCTTAGCCATACTTGATCCGATCTGACCCAACAAGACTACGCCCATAGCATCAGCCAAACGGTCGTGTATTTCACAAAGATAAAAACAGAGATTAATAGACTCAAATGAATAAACATTCAAAAAATATATGTAAATTTGCAGAGCAACAAAACCACGCCCATAGCAACAGCCAAATGGTCACATATATTGCGAAGATAACAAGTATTACGAGACAATTGAATAAACATTCAAAAATGTATGCAAATTTCCCTAGCAACCATGACCACGCCCATAACAACAACCAAACGGTCGTGAATTTTACAAAGATAACAACAGGGATTAAGACAATTGAATAAACATTCAAAAATGTATTCAAATTTGCCTAGCAACAAGACAACCATAACAACCGCCAAACATACATTGCAAAGTTAATATCAGGAATTCATACATAAGAACAAAATATTTTTAAAATTTATGCAAATATATCTAGCAACATGACCATGCCCATAGCAACAGCAAAATGATCGCGTATATCGCAACTAGCAACATGGTTGGAATCTGGCAACTGGATAGTCATTCAGGAAATGAACACTTATTGTTAGCATGGACTAGCAAGTGGATTAACAATTTTAAAAGCTGCACAGTTGTGCTACAACACCATTGGCGGTATTATGTTCATTTCACAGCCATGCCCAAACACAGTTCTCACTCAATTGGTATAAGGATAATGTTCTATTACAAAGATACATTGTATATATGTGAATCGGTGTCACTATATGATCCAATATGTATTCATTCATTCATAACTCAATGTATCCTGTTGTTACATACTTTTTTTGACACCTTTCATAAGTGCTATTTTCAAGTATATTGGTATATGTAATATAATCACCAAAATATAAACATTCCCTATCTGGGTTGTTCACGTGCAAATGTCGCATATGTGGATAATCCTGAGTGACACACAGTCTAAACAGATGTTTCCAGGAGAATTTATCTCATTTTGAAAGGTTTTTACATTCTATGATACAAACTGATTGATTTTCAACTCATTAGACAGTGTATCAAGTTATCATCCTACGACATTCAAAAACAATGTGTACATGATTCATAACCTGTGTTTTTCTCGGAGTATAGAAAAAAATGCTGAAAACAAGACCCAGAAGCTAGTGCTCTGTCCAGCAGTTTGAATTTCCCGCATTTGCATAGATTAGCAATAATCCTCTTTATATAGGGCAGTTCTGTGTTTAAAGACTTCCCTACTCTCCTCGCTCACGCCATACTAAATTTTGGACTAGCATAGAAGCCGTGGCTTTTAGTTTTTAAGGACCGGAGGGGAGCTCTTTCGATCGAAAGATCGCTTGTAATGATATCAAACTTTAATTAAATATCTTCACCCTATATATTTGAGATTATATTGGCTAGAGATGTGAAATGTTTGTCAAGATATGATCTAAAATTTGCCTTATAATAATAATACCGATGATACTGCCATTGGATGTGCTTACTATAATCATGCCATTTAACTTTTTAAGAACATATTTAAACCACACACAAGTTATTAAAATAACTTCTGATACCTGATGTCGCTGTCTTGTATAGCTTTGAGTTTATTGTTTGAAATGGTCTGAATAGCCTAAAGACAGGCTTTAAGAGTAAAAAAACAAGAATTTTCATGGTCATATCCCTAGGACCCCCACAAGAGGTGGATATATCCCGGTGTCAGGCTCTTCAAGATGCTATTATAAGTACTTTATTTTAAGAATATTTCAGGGGTTTGTTACAAAATATTTCAACCATATGTAGCTGGTGTTGGTGCTGTCTTATATAGTTTGGGAATTATTACCTGAATTGTCTAAAAACTGGCTTTTAAGCGTAAAAATACAAAAGGCTTTTAGAGGGACTACCTAGAACCCCCAGTGAGAAGTGTAAATAGGTTTCTAAAGCTTTTCCTCTACCTTTCATAGCCAAGTTGCTCTTAAACTCTATTTTAAATACATTTACCCGGTGTAGTCAATAATCACATGATAGTGCTACCCCAGGATCTTATAAAGTATTTGCAATTAAGACAGTCAAGCAAGTCAAGCACTGCAGTCCACACCGAGTCGTGACAAAAAAAATACACATGTGAATGTCATATATAGGGAGGGTGTCATCATGGTTTAGGATTAAGTGTTAGAGACCGGGGTTCCGTCTGATTTCTGTTTTACGGATGAGGAGGGGTCAGTGACTTTTGCATTCCGATGGGAGTATCTATAGACAGACCCTACCCCATTAAAATGCAACTTTCTTTAAACATGAAATTGGTATCACAGTTTTGGTTTCGAAGTTTGTGCGGCCGGAACCTCCCCATAATGTTACACATGGAGTTGCCCAATCCCCCCCCCCTGGATAAATGACAAGCTAAGTTGCCTACAAGTCGTTAACACGTCGACACGTCTAAGGCTGTCAGATTTAGTGAACTCTTTAAATGTATCTATCGGGTGACAATACTCTTTATGGAAGACCTGAAATATGTCAGTTGATTTTGTGTTGGTTTGTGTCAAGTATCCTTCCTTTGTTGTATCTCCGATCTTTGTAAACTTGTCCATCCAAGCACGTTATTTCCTGTTGCGAACTTTAAAACGAAAATGTTAAAGTTCGGTGTAAATCCTTATTAATTTTGAACCAAACTTTAAGGTTATCTTTTGTTTCGTCCAATAGCATAACAATATCATCTCTGAAATGGTCCCCGAATATAATATTCTTATTGTGTAGTTCGAGTATTCTTTGCTCCTATTCATCGAATGTAATGCGAGCTCAGATGATACCGCTGAACCCATACTATAACCATAGATATACTTGTAGAATTCTCCACTGAATTCAAATGTATTTTTGTAGGACAAGTTTTAATATCTTTACCACATATCTTGGTGGAGGCTTTTTGATTCTGTGTTGGTGTACTTTCGGTGAGCAAAACAATAATTTGCTACCTTCCGTTACCTACCGCTACCTTCGCTACCACATTTCAGTGCTTTTGCTGAATAAAAAATTCGCTACCCTCCGTTACCTTCGTTACCACATTTTAGTGCCTTCGTTGGAAAAAATCGCTACCCTCCGTTACCTACCGACCGCTACCTTCGCTACCACATTTCGGTGCTTTTGCTGTGGAAAAAAATCGCCACCCTTCGTTACCTGCCGCTACCTTCGCTACCTCATTTCATTGGTTTTGCTGGAAAAAAACCCGCTACCCTTCGTTAGGGTGACCTTTTTTCTTCCGTAAGGAAGAGATATATTTATGGGTGGAAACGGTCTGTGTGTGTGTGTGTGTGTGTGTGTGTGTGTGTGTGTCTGTCTGTCTGTCTGTCTGTCTGTCTGTCTGTCTGTCTGTCTGTCTGTGTCATCGTTTTCTCCATAACAGCTTGCTCAATTCAAACGAAATTTTGAAGACGTATTCGTAGGGTAATGGCAAGACTTGATTAGGTTTTGGTAAAAATCCCGTGAATATTAATGAGCATTTTACGTAATTAATGAGTTTCGGTAATTAGGCTATATCTCAAGAATGCACGCTTCAAATTCATTATAACTTGGTACACACATTTGCGATACCACAGCGCACTTGCCCTGCAAATATTATTGATGTTGCTTTTAGTTTTAATAAATTATTGGCATATTTTTGTCGGCCACTAAAAAGGAAAAAAATAGTTTCTCATCAGGAAATGTTGTCTAAAGTGGTGCGATGATGCGCTTATTTTTTTTTTTACATTCTCAACAAATGTCACAGTACATGTTGTGGTTGGCCAGGAGATCACTAACAGCAATGAGCAAATAGCAATCAATGAGAAAAAATAACTTATTACATATGTTCTGTTGTATTCCAACAATTGTCTGTAGGAACGACAATCTCAAAACTTTGCCCTTACAGAGGACATTCAGTTTACATCTGGTTTTTTTGTTTCTCATCTCCAGTGGAATAGTCAGGCAGCAAAATAAAAAAAAGGGGGCGAGAAATTTTTTTTTTCAGTTCTATTCTCTGTCCTTTCTGTCCTGTCAGTCTCTCTACAACTTCCTTTCTCTTTATTGAATCCTTGTTACAGGTCTCTTTCCTTCATTTTAGCAGGGTTGACAAGTCCGTAGAACAACTTTGTAAGAAGATGAATACTTATCATCCTGATGGGTGTATATCTGTAGCCACGAACGATTGTGTGATTTTATCAGGAGTACTAATATATTCGTCCTATTAATCAAAGTGGCATTGACATCGCTAACAACTTTTTCAAGTTATCCAATTCTCCTTTATCTTTTCAACCGGGAGGGCGCTGTTCTTCCGTCTGTGCGTCCCCTGAGGGTATAGCGTCTTTACACATGTTACACTAATAATGTGTAGCTATAAAGCACTGCTGTGTTCCACGCTGCTATAATAGTTCCAAAAATACCAAAAATGTACACTTTTACCGCATACCCAAGGAGAAAACATTGAAGAAGCGTTATTTCCAGCTAGTGAGAAATGACAATGCGAAGTTGGAATCACAAAACACACGAATATGCAGTGCTCATTTTGCCGAAGGCAAGAAGACAGCTAATGCGTCTAGTCATGGATGTATTACATCCATGGTCTAATTTAACCATGGATGTATCCTAATACATCCATGGTCTAACATCCCGAATTTGCTTCAATGGTCCAGGCAACCTAAGCCGAGAAAGCCACCAAAGATCAGGACAATAATTACACCAGAGACATTTACGCCAGATCTAGAATCACCCGTACCCACTGCACCTAGCAGCGTTCGAAATTAAAGCCGGTCCTTCGGTCCGAGACCAACAGATTTCTGCTCAGACCGACAGTTTACAACATCTTATCGGTCCTTATGACCAATTCGATTTTGGAGTAAATAATAACATTTATTCAAAGATATATCCAATTTCACCAACATGAATATGATCTTGTGTTATCTATTTTACTCTCGACATCTCGTTCAAGTCAAGCGACTGAGCTCGCTCGCTACATGTGTGTTATTGTCAATGTTGATATCATGTCTACATATGACGTAGCATACCGCATTTACTTTATAAAATTATGTTAGCAAACACATGACTGGTTGAATTTCTCTAACTATTTGTGTCTTGACAAATCAGAACATCTTAGACATTCAGACTCATTTTACGCATTCAGCGCATGCGTCTTTTTCCGCCATATAATAATCACTGTTGTAAACTTTAACTTACTGTTCGAAGTGTACGAAACTTTAAATCACACACACACACACACACACACACACACACACACACACACACACACACACACACACACACACACACACACACAGAGGTATTGGTAACAAAGGGAACTTTAATCCTTAACTAACTTTACTACAAGGTAAGTCCCCAAACATCCAATACTTGAGTTAGTGAGAGTTAGTTGTAGGATGTAGGCAAAGAGGAAGTGCACTGTAAGGCCGACTTAACTTTAAACAGTAGGGGTAAGGTTAAATACTTCATGTGGGCATCACTCTGCCAATCCCCCATAGTCATTTCTAGAGAGTATATTATATATTGTTTAGAAAGATTGGACACCCAGGTAGTCACAATTTTTAATCTGAATATCAATGAATAGCAGTGCTCAATTTATAATTCCCTTTTTTCAGACAAGGACAAAGAACAACTTCAAAATAAGTCACAGTGAACATATGATTGAATAAAAAAAATCCTAAACTTGTAACCACTTGTTTCATTTTTAAAACTGTTAGTACACTGATGTGTTTATCATTCCCTCTTCATATTCAAGAAAAAAAATCCCTGACTTTAAAAAGTACCAAATGTGAACGAAAAACTTACAATTAATACAGTCAAACAAACTTTAAAATAATTTATTTTTTATTAATTACCTTTACTGGCTGTGTATCATGATTTGGTCCTGCTATATCAAATGACAGCATTAGTTTATATACATACCGTAAACTGGATACGGAAAGCTGACATTAGGTGTCCTTGAAACTCAGAACTTGAATCTTTAACTAAAACTATCAACAACGTCAAAGTTGGGATGCTTTGTATACCACTGTAATCATTTGCTGATTTGCACAACAAGTTCATTCTTCATGTCTGACCGGGCGCTCATGCATCGGCCGTCTTTGGTGATCATGCATTGATTCATCAGTGCCCAACATTCACATGTGTCACTGTCAACATCATGCAACACTCGGTACGATCCCCTAACACAGCTTTTTCGGAATCAAAATACACATGTACTCATTTTGTTTCCATTAATCTAACCCATCAACAAATGAAAATCACAACGTGTCCCATAAAATTTGGTTTACTATTAGGCTTCTGAGCTGTGGCAGATAGATGTTCCGGTAGCAAGTTCAGTGTTTCCCACACGTCAGTGAGTAGGTCAGAGGTCATGACAGTGACAGTAGACAAAACATGTGACGAGAGAAGTCCATTTCGACGTCTCATCTACTCCCTCTAATGTTTGAATTTATAGATTAAGTTTATCAAAGTTGATCTTTTTGTGGCATTTTTTATGTTAACAATAGAACTGCGGTTGTCACTGTATCTTATATGATGTTAACACTGAAAACTTTCCCTTACGGAGTCAGTTTACTTCTTGTGGGATTGATGTCATGGCCTGGCCTGGCCTGGCCCGGGACTTAGATAATTTTGTCTGCCATAAAATGAATGCGCCAAAGCGACGCAAGGTGGGAAAATTATTGCGTCATTTGTAATTTTAGGGGCCGATGTCACAAGGACGCGCCCTTGGCAGAACACTGGTCTAAGACGCCATAAGGAACATTACAATTTTTTACCGCTACCTTTGCTATCACATTTCAGTGCTTTTGCTCGAAAAAACCCCACTACCCTCCGTTACCGTCAGTACCACATTTCAGTGCTTTTGCTGAAAATAAGATTCGCTACCCTGCGTTACACACCACTACTTTCGCTACCACATTTCAGTGCTTTTGCTGAAATAACATTCACCAGCCTAGGTTACCTACCGCTACCTTCGCTACCACATCTCAATGCTTTTGCTGAAAAATCTCTACCCCTTCGTTACCTACCGCTACCTTCACTACTACATTTCAGTGCCTTCGCTGGAAAAATAATTCGCTACCTTCCGTTACCTACCGACCGCTACCTTCGCTACCACATTTCAGTGCTATTGCTGGGGAAACAAATCGCTACCCTTCGTTACCTACGACTACCTTCGCTACCACATTTCAGTACATTCGCTCGAGAAAAAAAATCGGTACCCTCCGTTACTTACATACCGCTACCTTCGCTATCAATTTTCAGTGCTTTTGCTGGAAAAAAACCAGCTACCCTCCGTTACCTTCAGTACCACATTTCAGTACTTTGGTTTTGCTTTTGTACTTTCCCACACCAACTGTACGCACGTACGTATTGAAGTTGTCATTGCTGAACAGTCAGAGTAGCACTTTTAGTGATAAATACCAAAGGTTATTCAAAATCTTGTCTACGGCCATACTATAGTGGAAAAAGCCGGTTCTCGTCCGATCACCGAAGCAAAGCTGCGTTGGGCATGGTTAGTACTTGAATGGGAGACCGTCTGGGAATACCATGTGCTGTAGACTTTTTGATTTTTTGACCTTTTCATTCAATTTACCCATCATTCATCTCGTCTTTAATCACACACATTCTTAATTCGACACCACACTCATTCGTTTGGGGTAGTCTCATAGACAGAGCCTCCAGCGGCAAAAAGGCTGGGTAACAGGAACCATATCCAACTCGTGAATATCGGCCCTTCCTTTGAATTCCGCTCTAATTCCTCACCAGGTGTCAGCCAATGCAGCAGCCCAACAAACACTATCAACTAGCGATTTAATGTACCGAACTTCTGTTTAAAAGTAACGTTTTCATAAGGTATTTAAATACTATGGGTTCTTTACTACTGTTGGGCAACTTGCAATTGAATGGTGTAAACAGTGCTGACTTTAGGATCACCTGTGACAGCCTGTCACTAAGTACCTGTGCCGTGTAGAAACTTTTGATATGATATAGAAGTGTGAAATCTGTAAAGTATCGGATCTGGATTGTATTTTCGCACACCAACTGTATGTACATATTGAAGTTGTCATTGCTGAACAGTCAGAGTAGCACTTTTTAGTGATAAATACCAAAGGTTCTGTTCAAAACTTTGTCTACGGCCATACTACGTGGAAAAATCCGGTTCTCGTCCGATCACCAAATTTAAAGCAAAGCTTTTGATTTTTTTACCTTTTCATTCAATTTACTCATCATTCATCTCGTCTTTAATCACATTAATTCGACGCCACACTCATTCGATTGGGCATGGAAGTATAACCCACTATACTTCCATGGTTTGGGGTAGTCTCAAAGGCAGCGCCTCCAACGGCAAAAGGCTGGGTAACCGAGACTATCCAACTCGTGATTATCGGCCCTTCCTTTTAATTCTGCTCTAACTCCTTACCAGGTGTCAGCCAATGCATCAGCCCAACAAACACTATCAACTAGTGGTTTAATGTACCGAACTTCTGTTTAAAAGTAACGTTTTCATAACGTATTTTAATACGGCGGTGTCATCAGAAACACATGTACCAGGGAATTTGACATTTATAGCATTTCTGCACTTGCAGCACATTTTTTCTGTCTCTAAAATCCTCCAGTCACCCCCCCCCCCGTTTCAATGACTCAGTCCCAAGATGACGTTAATCATAAAAGGACACATGTAATGTCCTTATTATTTTAGGCCAAATAAAAAAAAATAGTGTGTTTCTGATAATCGGACCAACCCTAGTTTAAGCCCCATTCCTATATATATATATATATATATATATATATATATATATATATATATATATATATATATATATATATATATATATATATATATATATAGATATATAGATATATAGATATATATATATATATATATCTTTCTGTGTGTCTGTGTCTGTGTGTGTCTGTGTTTTTGTGAAAGATTTTCCTATTCCACGGGACTTTGCGTTGAATAGTCCAAATTGGTCATCTGAATTAATTATGTAAAATTTTTGAACTCTTTACAGATATTGGTTTCATGAAACGTCATTGACGTCATTATGAGAATGGCAGCAAAATGTTAGTACGAAGTCAAAGTTATGCACTTATCTACAGTTCAAAACTGAATTATAAAGCCGAAAAGTATGTTGTTAAATCTCTCTAGGAGTCAACGTTTGCTTACGACTGTACTTCGTTCTGGTGTGTTGCCTCTCCCTATCTAAAACGGTAGATTTCGGCATGAACTTGTCGAAAGAAGAGTATGTGAGTTCTGTCATGCGCACCCGCCAATAATATTTCGTGGCTTCAGCAGGAAATATGTGCCCTGGCTTGCGAGAATGCGTGTAAGCAAGTTAAAAGTAAATACACTGTATTTGTGGTTATATTTTCTAAGATTCGGAAATCAAGAGGAAAATGAAAAGTGCACAATCAAAAAATATAAAGAAGAAACATGCTATGTACAGAAAACTTATCAAAAATAATTTCCAAGAACCAACTCTGAGTCATTTCAAAAGGTACAGAAATATTTTAACGAGTGTTCTAAGGAAAGCTAAAAAGTATTACTATACAAACACTTTTGTATCTTTGCAGAACAATATGAAAGAAACATGGGGAGTTATCTCTGAACTAATAGGGAAACAGCAATGTAATCAAATCAAAATTCCAAATCAATTGAAGCGTGTGTCTGGGAATGATACTGTAACTCATACTCATTTGCTAGATATGGTGGAAGATTTTAATGGTTTCTTTGTTAGTATTGGACCAAATCTTGCTGAGAAAATTAACACTTCACTTTCAACGATACCTGATCATATGTCATATCTCGGTTGTAATGCTTCGAATACCTTTTTCCTACAACCTGTAACTGAAGAGGATGTCAAAACGATGCTCTTATCTCTAGATATTGCCAAGGCAACCGGTTACAACAATATTAGTGTAAAACTCATAAGGGATTCGGCTGATCATATATCGAAACCATTGTGCCACGTTTTGAATTTGTCATTCATAAAAGGTAAATTCCCAAATGCTCTAAAAATAGCACGGGTTGTCCCTATATTTAAAAAGGGAAACACAGAAAACACAGGAAATTATAGACCAATTTCTATTTTGCCTTTACTAAGCAAAATTTTTGAAAAAATGGTTAATAATCAAATTCTAAACTTCTGTGAGAAAAACAACACATTTTACAAACACCAATGGTTTTCGGAAGCAACATGGCACCAAACTGTCTTTGATCAGCCTCACCCAACATCTTCTTGAAGAAATTGATAAGGGAAATCCAACACTTGGGTTATTCATTGATTTTTCGAAAGCGTTTGACACCATAAATCATGATATTCTAATATCGAAATTAGAATATTATGGAATACGAGGTTTGCCCCTCCAATGGCTAAAAGATTATCTCACTTTCAGGTATCAGTTTGTAGGTATAAATGGTGTTAATTCCTCCAAACGGGCAATTACTTGTGGTGTTCCCCAAGGCTCAATTCTAGGACCTACACTTGTTCTTGTATATATAAATGATATACCACTATCTTCCGATTTATTTGACTTTAGATTGTATGCCGATGACTTTTACTGATAGAAGTAATGTTATTGATATAACATCAATGAGCTATGAATTAACAAATATCACAAATTGGTGTGATGCGAATAAGCTAACGATAAATCTAGCTAAAACGAATTACTTAATTCTGAAAAGCAAAAGGAAAACAGTGGATAGCACTGGATCTATGCGCATAAAAGACACAATACTGCAAGAAACTGGTACTGCATCATTTGTTGGATTGTCAATTGATCAGTGTATGTCCTGGAAGCCACAAATAACTGCTGTAAATTCTAAAATAAGCAAACTTACAGGCATATTCCTACATATTCGCAAAGTTGTGCCTCAACATATACTTATCATGCTGTATAACTCCACTGTTCTCCCACACATCACATATGGACTGGAAGTATGGGGTAGTACGTACCCAACTTACCTTAATGAATTATTTATTGTACAAAAACGATTAATTCGTATTATGACTTTTAGCAAATGGAATGTACCTTCAGAACCATTATTTCAAAAGCTCGGTATTCTAAACATTTTTCAACAACACAACATAAAGGACAGGTCACTGTGAAAATATCCCTGATCTTTTCTGTATTGGAATTTTGCGCTACATATTAATAATCACTTACTTTACTCGAACATTCTGAAGATTGGTCGCTTCGGTCGCTTCGGTTAAATACATAAATCAAAAAATAAATAAAATAAATGAATAAATTGGAGGTAGAAGTTTACATCGTCAGAGATGACGTTGCAATTCCAATACTGGTCTCGTAAACAAATGGCCATTTTAGTATGGATTTGTGGAGTTCGACCATGACACAAGATATGTCTTTACGTTTTACAAGGTATTGTTTAATATGTTTTCAATAACTAGAATGCAACACCGGTCTTTTAATCTACCAATAACCAAAATATCGTTAACGCACCCAAAATCGTATAAATTCAGCTAGTGCCCCTTTATGGGATTACTAGATGAGAGCTTTCACAAACTTTATGTGTTTATGTGTTTACGAAAATACACAAAGCAAACAAACAAACAACAAGCAAACAGCATAGACACATGAATGATAGAGCAATTATAGCTAAAATGATGTAGGCTTGGTGTTTCACTCATGGAACATTACGTTTTTGAGACAAAGATAGACATAGTTCAACTCTAGACTAACAATAAAAGAGACAAAATAAACACAGCAGGATCCTTTGCCCAATCACATCGAACACTGATACATCTATCGACTGTAGCTCTAAGCCCACTGTCTCAAGCTGTGCTAAAACTACTTACTTACAGCCAGTTTCTCTATTGATCACAAGTGTAATCTTTCTCTCCCTGGTGTTTAATTGTAAACAAATTGTTGAAAAGAACAAGGCTGGGTGGTGGACTACACAGATTACATGACACACTTGTACATTATATTGTGTAATTGTATTAATGTATGCATCAGACACTTCAAGTTTACTGCCTGGATGTATGTGTGTCATATGTCATATGTGTAGTGGACAAGCCAGCCTTGTCCTTATCAACAATTTGTTTACAATTAATTAAACAGCAGGAGTGAAAGATTACACTTGTGCTCAATAGAGAAACTGGTTGTTAGTAGGTAGTTTTAGTACAGCTTGAGGCTTAGAGCTACAGTCGATAGAAGATCGCTGTATACATTGCTATTCTTTCACAGTGCAGCAAAAACAGGCCTTTAATGAAAATACAAATAGACTCGTACAATTAATAATCGGTTTGGGAATATTGGGGATCAATAGATACGTCATCAGATTAAAATACAAATGCAAAGTCTGAAAATAACAGACTGAGTGTAACAAAGCAAATAGTTACGGAAACTTTTGAATACCTAGAACAACAGATATATAAATGTATGTAATATCGAAAAAAACGTACGGTGTTACAAAAATTGTTGTCGTTAGAATATTGTTTTATCTGTCACGAATTTTGAAATATAACCGTGTACCGTGTTAGTACACTGTAAGCTTATTCATCGAATTTGTTAGATGTTGGAAACGAAAAGTGCACCTTTACTTCAATTTGATTGCTCACAATAACTTTAATAAATTTAAGTTGAAGTTTACGAGAGACTGTATTATAAGTACACCTACAGCTGGCGGGCACGCCTACCGATTGTGGAAAGGGATTACATGCACGCCCTCAACGGCTGATCTTTCAGTCTAAAGTTTCCTAGTAAGGCCACAGGGAAAGCAGGCATGTAATTGATTGATTGATTGATTGATTGATTGATTGATTGATTGATTGATTGATTGATTGATTGATTGATTGATTATTCGATTGATTATTCGATTGATTGGTTATTCGATTGAATGATTGATTGATCAATTGAATGCTATTTTTTTGTGGTTAAATATAACTTATTTTTTGTTTGATATTGATCAATTGGGTTTTGTGGTGATATATTATAAAACTAAAATACTTAGTCTAGTATATATAAAAGTACATTCAAATGACAGGGGAAAGGTGGCGCCACAACTACTACACTGAAAAATTGCTAAAATCGCTAAAAGTAATAAATATTTCATGAAATGCACACATTTCGAAATCTATTGCATGTTTTTTTTTTTTCAATATATGTATAAATTATGTGACGACATTACTTGAATCCTCAGAACACTGAAAAAGTAGGGGTCTCGGGTTAATAATATTGTTAAAATGGTTAAAGTATAATTATTCAACAAAGTTAATATGTAATTCCAGAGTATTTGAAAAAAACAACATCCATGGCAACTACTTCCCCTGTTGTGTTCTATAATCGTTTGAAAATATGCTATCCTCAAACTCTTGCTTTTCTTGACATCTCCAATCCGTGACATTAAGTGGCCAAGTGATATACCAATCAAAATCTCAAATAGAATATAGATATTTCGGCAAAATCTCCCCATGTGTTTTCTAAATACAACGTATCTGGATATCTCCCCCTAACTTTCTCTGATTGTATTATGGGGGGGGGGGGGGGGTTAACAGTAGAACATTCCTGAACACGAATCTTGAGGTTCACTTGGTATGACAGTCGATCAAAAGAAATACTAATAACGTGATAGTAACGAATAAGTAGGTTAATTAATGGTGTTTGTGCACGAACACAAAGTTCAATGAAGCTGACTACTAGTATTATCACAAATCACTGAGACCACTTCCCGTTACCATCTGCCCTTTTTTTACTGTGCTCCGTATCAATTTGTAATAACTTATTTATTTATGTTTTATAATAATTATAAATTGTAAAGTTCCTCTTTCTTTATGTTGAGAATAACTGTTAGCGTTATAAATTTGTCAGAGGTAGATCATGTTGATTTTGATAAATATTTAAAAAATATATAAATATACCTGGATAAAAATGATCAACATTCTTTAGGTGGATGTGTATTAGTCATGCTATCATTCTAAGGGGTGGACCATTTGATATCCTGGGGGGGGGGGCTTGAAGATTTCGGGAAAAAAAGATGCCAAATGAAGTTGCTTGAAAAAAAATATCCGGGTATGAGTGGGTGATGGAAAAAAAGATGGACCACTGCTGCTAGAAAAAAAATGTCTTGGCAGGGAAATGATGCACAGGTTTGAGTATACTGTTCAACCTGCTCGTACCTCTCCAACCAGGACACTTGTTAAATCATGACAAACATGTCAAACATGACAAACATTTTCAAACACATGTCAGGGACCAGTCAGTTTCGTTAGCCTGTGGTACATATATATATATATTTGTTCTTGTCTCTGTTTCTTTCATAAATTGTTTAATTATTACTTCATGTAAGGGTTCAAACATAACTATACATAAAATTATACATATACATGTATTACCTAGCTACCACACTAGTTACAGAACATGCCATGTAAGTGTTTGGCTGTTTCACAATCAGTGCTTCACTTATCTTGCACTTTGGGGCAAAGGTGAACTTGAAGGTTTTGTTATCGTTATCTTCATACTATTAGATAGTTTATAAAAGAACTTAATCTAAATTGTTCTAGTCTCTTCAGTATGAATTTGTCAGAAGGGATGAATGTACTTCCTATTTCAGACACTACATGTATCGACACCACAACTCAAATTCAAGTTTCTATTGTACACTAGGTATGACCTCCTAAAGTGCTCCATCACATCAGTAACTTTACTATACATGCAATATCAATGCCTCTATACCTATGTTACAGGCCCACTTTTATAACATGGAAAACGTATTTAAAAAGGTTATATTTACTTTAGCTTTTCGATGCTTGGAAATATATATCTCAGAGGCTATGAATAACCTAAAAATTACCTAAATAGAAACAAAAAACTGCAGATCTGGCGGGGGGGGGGGGGATCCCTTGGACTCCATCACCCCATTCGTTAAACCAACAATAAGATTCATGAAAATTGTTTTTTTTAAAAACTTCAAAAGCTTCTAGGGGAGACCCCTACCCCCCCATAAGAAGTAGACATGTCCAAGCCTCAAATCAAAGTTCTTCCCTCCACCTCTTACTGTCAAGATGCTATGAAACTTTATTTCAAAAAATGTTTCAACCATATGTAGTTGCTTTTAACAGCTGTTAGAGCTGTCTTGTAAAGCTTGCAAATTATTGTCTGAAAGTGTCTGTTAATAGCCTGAAAATTGGCTTTAAGAGTAAAAATCCTCCAGGGCTTCTAGGGGGAGACCCCCTAGAACGTCACTCCCCCATAAGAGGTAGACATGTTCCAGTTTCAAATCAAAAAGTTCTTTCCTCCACCTCTTACTGTCAAGATGCTATGGAACTCTATTTCAAACATGTTTCAACCTTATGTAGTTGCTTTTTACATGTTAGAGCTGTCTTGTATAGCTTGTAAATTATTGTCTGAAAGTGTCTGTGAATAGCCTAAACATTGCCTTTAGAAGTAAAAATTATCCAGGGCTTCTAGGGGGAGACCCTAGAACCCCCCCCCCCCATTCACACACACTCACACAAGAGGTGGACATATCCCAGTCCCAAAGCTCTTCCCTCTACAGCTTACTGTCAGATGCTATGAAAACTTTATTCACAGGGGTCAGTGACTTTTTGTCGGCCCAATGGAAAAAAACACTGACATCCCCACATCCCCCCAAGCTGGAGAAACTGAACGGTCTATCTGAATGTCTGAGCTCACCAATCAAGTTTCCGATTTGTATTTTCAGTGTGTCACCATACCATGGCATAAAAACTGTCAATGATGTTTATTTAATTGAAAATCAAACATGTATGAAATATGTAGTTTTCTAAATAAAATCTGTGTGTGATAGAACAACATCTTTTTACTCTCTGTATTTCCCTGTGCGAAAACCAAACAGAAAATTATGGCAACAAATGTAGGTGTTCAACATTGACGTAAAAAAATCCAGATATCTCAAAGAAGCAAAGAAAAAAAGTTGCCAGCATAGGCGAAGGTGAAAAAAAATAATTCTCAGGCAAGCTGGTGGGAAAAAAAATATTGACTCTCCACCAATCTTCCACCCCCCCCCGGATATCGAATGGTCTACCCCTAGCGATTAATTTTATCAACTGGCCGATATTTAATCCTAATTGCTAAGATAGGATTGGTATGTTCAGTCTGTAATCCGTACTGACCACGACCAGACACGTGTTCAGCTCCGTCGTCAACGTCTGAAAGCAGCGAGCGGACAATGACGTCTGAAAGCAGCGAGCGGACAATGACAGTATATATGTACAGGATGAACGTTTCATTGAAATTGTGTTTAGTTCTAGCTCTGATGTTTTGTAAAACAGGTGAGTTAACTTTAGGATAGTGCTAAATTATCATTATGTATTGAAACTCCGGTGAGTTCAGTACTTTGGCGAAAAAAAGTAATTGTGTGTTTCCGATAACATGGCCTCAGAAAATATTGTAGGTAGGTAGGGGTTTTATTTTAACTTTGTGCTTGTATGTTGTTTTTGAAAAATATTGATTCGACCCAAAAACTAACACAATGTCGGTCAGAATACCCTTCCCATGACAGTTTGATGAAATACGTACAAGCATCCGGGGAAAGAAAACAGATGTGCATGAAGGTCAAGAAGACAAAGAATTTCTAATCTTTCTGTTTTAAATGTTAAAAGTTAAGGGTTATAGGAAACACACATGTTTTATAGAGAATGTATTATAAGTTAATATATTTGGTCGTATTTTATCTGTTTATATTTCATTACGTCGATCGCTGGGAGGGCGACCTTGTTTCTCTGTAGTATATAGAATTGCCAAAAAAAATCACAAAACGACAGATTCTATCCCGATAAAAAGTTCAGATGCACTGTTAGTACAGTTAGAACGGAGTAGATAGTGGGTGGTTTTGTTAGTACAGTTAGAACGGAGTAGATAGTGGGTGGTTTTGTTAGTACAGTTAGAACGGAGTAGATAGTGGGTGGTTTTTTTCTACATTCTTTCTGAACGAATTTACTGTAGGTTTTGCCGTAAAACCAATAGCAGCTTATCATTATTCCACAGATGGGCCGTAAGGACAGTAAAAGTTTTGTACTCCTTTTTACAGGTATTTTTTGAGGTAATGACGAATTGAATGTAGTCAATCTTCAGCAGACGGTAATAAGTACATACAACCACTGAACAGAACCTGTTACAACCAGGGAAAGTAATAAACAAATGAATTGAATTAATAACATTTTGCTCTTGCATTGAAACAGCAGAGACTTGTATTACACATCATGGTTTGATAAGAACAGTTTTATGGCCTCTTTATGTGTACATGGAATGCCAGGAGAACTTCTAATTTATTTGTGAATGACAACTACTATATGTATAGTAGCCATAAAACTGTTCTGATCAAATGATGGAGTGTCAATGTAGTTCTAACATGCTGTGCCAAGTGTTATTAATCCGATTAAGTTGTTTACTTTCTCTGTTTGTAATAGTTTTCTTTCGTCCACAGTCTGATGTCGGCAGCTGTAGTAGTGTATAATGTGTTTGCGATATCTGTCTGGTGGCAATCAAAGATGGTTGCCATATATATCACGTGCTGATTCTACCAATTAAATGGCACTTGTCCCAGTAGAGATGTTATCAATTGAGAATAGACGACGACCGAATTTTGATCAGATAATCAACACTTCCGTTTTCTCAGTATGTAGTGAGAGGTCATTAAGTAAACGTTCCAGAAACTGTGACTCTGAAAATTGGTAACCGTGATTTTGAAAATTGGTAAATAGCAACGAAAAAATGCCTATGTATAGGAATGCACTCGAATAAAGGTGGAACTTAAACCGAGTTAAGTTGAATATATTAAAGACAGTATTTTACTTTTTAAATGCAAAACCAATTAACACGTACAAAAGGCAATCCCATAATGATGATTTCGAATTTGAATGTTTTTGGATCATGACACCACAACATAAAATGACTTCAAACTGACATGTTTTGTCACACTCTGTGCTTTGATTTTGTTTACAATAAAACATATGTCATACAGAGAAATTAATTCAAATTTAAAGTCATATCATAGGGAATTCCTCTACGATGAACAATTGAAAAAAAAGTGCAAACCAGGGTAATGCTAATGTTGCTATTATTTGATGAGTAAGTCTTGTATATAAGATGCGTGCTTGATAGTTCTTTATCACTTAATTGTGATTACCAGTGTAATATTTAGACAGATGGAAAACCATTGGAACACTTCCGTATACGATGTATACGTGCACATCCTCTTGTTATCCTTACTCGTCGTATCAAGATAAGTTTTTTTAAAGTACTTCCATGTATGGTTCAAGTTCCCAGGGGTCAAATTCTTCACAGCTTTCCGGAACTTCCCAAATTACACGCTACAGAGGGATCACATGTTAGGGCTGATAAACGGAACTGTAATACAAACGGCGGGGGGAGGGGGGAATGATTTTTTTGAGAGCGTGATTTCTCCCCAGCCGCCCCCCCCCATCTGATTGAAATCTGATATTGTTAAAGCGGCTATATGTCTTTACTTACCTCTATTTCCATCATGTTTTGACATTTGTTTTGTTCAGATGGCGGTGATCAAATGTCACAAAACGATGGAGGTAAATTATGACATCTAGCCGCTTTCACCACATCTGATTGTAATCAGATTGCCCCCCCCCCTCCACCACCGCCGACAATTCTCATCTTATCCTAAAGTCTATGTACAAATACGGTTTGTAACGTTGACAAATATTTTCATCTAAAGTCTGTGTACAGAACAATATGTATTATTCTACTCAGTCTGATTAATATCTGATGTAGTGAATACGGCTCGATTCCTTTATTTAACCTATATTTCCAACGTTCATTGTTGCTTGTTCTTATTTGTTCCGTGATCAGTGGGCGCCCCTTCCTTACAAGAAAAAGAAATCGAGTAGTATTCACTGCATCAAATTTTAATCAGATTGTACATAGATATTTTTTTTTTCGTTCAGACAAGGAAAATACGAGTGACCTAATAAAGCGGCCTTGTCACTATGAGTCGCTAGAGGAATAGTGACAAAAGCCTTAGCTCGGATAACGATTATTTTCTGGCTGGATGAAGGAAGTTTTCAGGGAATAGTATATTTATACCTGTTTAAGCTTAATTCATATAAAATTGGGGGAAAATAATGGCGATCTGGAACGTGTTGACTTCCTTGCACCTTAGAACTAGTGAAGTAACCACCATATAATCCATATTTTCAGTTCAAAGACAATAAAATGGCTTGTGCATGATAAAATACACGATAAAGTATACCAACGTAAAGTAAAGCTTATTCGGTACAGTGACTTGGAGGTTGTAAAATTGCACAGAGAGGTTTGGAAATTGAGAACGTAGGCTCAGTTCAAGTTTTCGAATTTATTGGTAACAAATAATGTAATGCCATGAAGTTATATATGGGCTGCGTCCCTTTAAAAATAATAAAATATTCCATCCTTTGGAAGATATCGAATTTGTAAAATTGAATGTTTCGTCTGTATTCTTGACAAAGGTTGTGACTGGACGGTGTGGTTCAATAGGGATGCAGACGATGAAGGTGACGCAGAAAGTTTAATAACAAATTCTCATTTAATATGCAACAACCCAGTCTACAATGAAGTTCAAACTGTGCAGGGCATACCAGCATCCAAGACGGGAGAAATATTTTTTTCAAACACTCTGAGTTATTTTATCTGTTACCATCGTGACCAAGAAGATGGTGTGTGTGAAGACTACCGTGTACGATTTTGTTGTCCTGGTAAGTTTACGAATTATATTGACATTTTCTTTTGCACTAGCCTGGTTTTTGTCTTTGTACCGAAAATTATATTGTCTGAGTAGTGGACTAAAGTTATTGTGGTTAATGTCATGACGAGTATAAAACAATATTAATATACGTAATACAATATACAGAATGTTTTTCGTAATTGGTAAAACGGTAACACGCAGCACGTAGTAATCTCTTGTGTTTTTATGGGAAAAAACAAGTCAATCTGAGAGAGAGAGAGAGAGAGAGAGAGAGAGAGAGAGAGAGAGAGAGAGAGAGAGAGAGAGAGAGAGAGAGAGAGAGATCTAGAGAGAGAGAGAGTTAGAGAGAGAGGGAGAGACAGACAGACAGACAGACAGACAGACAGACAGACAGACAGACAGACAGACAGATACACACACACAGAGACAGAGAGATGCAAATGCGTATAAACGAACAGTTCATGGATATTTATATTGTATGTATGCATAGTTATATAGGGTTTTATCACAAGTGCAATGTTGTCAGCTTTTTAAAAATAATCATTCTTGTGATAGGAATTCATGGAGCAGAGCGTTGTTTTACCGATGAGGAGTTGCAAGAATGTTCTGTCCTGAAGAACTATACACTTTACATAAATGAGGTGGGCATCTAGTATCTGTTACTTTTAATTTTACAGAAAAATGTACAAGACATCAGAACTTTTTAAGACAAAATGAATACGTAAAAGTTACGATTAATAGTTACTTGGTTTGAATGTAAAGAAGCAAATTGGAATTCTTTTATGTACAGAATTCATTGAAGTCATGTTTATTTTACATTTTGGTTGTCGAAAATTTAAGTTTTGCCCTCATGAATTTTTAAGTTTTGGTATGAAGAACTGTTTTACTGTCGTTGAAAATATGTTTTATGTTGACTTTTTAACTGTACATCTAACACGTTCTACACAATGATATAAGTATTGATACAAATTGGGAACTTGATACAAATTGGGAACTTAGCAACTGTAGGTAGTCTAGCAACGGTATCTATCACACGCATGCATATTAGCTCTATATACGCTTGAGGCAAGTGCGAAGTCCAATGACTTATGGTATTTTACATGCTCATACGATGTATTTTCATCTTGTACACCGGCTATACCCGAAACGTAGTCTCACTTACACACCACGCTACTTCAACTGGATCATTGTTTTACTAGAAATAAGCCAAGTAGGACTTTTCGACAAACTTTATATTTAGATAATATATATATATATATATATATATATATATATATATATATATATATATATATATATATATATATATATATATATATATCAGTATATATATATATATATATATATATATATATATATATATATATATATATATATATATATATGTTGAGGGTAGAAGAAAATCAAGTCGGGTTTTTCGTCTCTACAAGCCTGTTTCGTGAGTAAATCACTCGTCAGGAGATGTTGATGTACTGAATATACCTCGTATAAATCGTGTGGTGTAAGGCGGGATTTACCTAGGGTGTTGAGTGGTGCTTTTGTTTGTACAAAAGGTGTCAATTATGTGTGCGATGGGTCAGGTGTTACACAACAATGTTTTATTTCGATGGCGACAAGAGGATACAAGTTCATTTCGTTTGTTTAATGTGGATAGTTCGGGTCGGCAGATAATAAAGAACTTTTCTTTGAGGCATAAATTGCACTTCTTGCTTGCGCTATTGTAGGTTGGGTGGGATGAAAGTGGTCGCCAGGAAATGGAGTGGTCGATGTTTTTATCCTTGAGGGTCCAGATATGTTTGCTGAGTTCCGTGGAGTTCCTATGTTTAGTGTGTCGGAATGATGCTGTGTGGATTCTGTACCTTGTCTTAAACTCGTTTTCTGTGAGCCCGATGTATGTTTCTGTAATGTCGTTGTCCTTGCGTGTGACGGCTGCTTGGTAGATTACGGATTTCTGTAGGCAGTTTTCGTTGAGCGGGCATGTTTTCTTTTGCCGACAGTTGCATGTTTTATTGGCATTGGTGCTGTTTACGGTGGTGTTGGTGCGTTCGTGTGAAATAAGGATGCGTTTGTTGTGGTTGTTGATGACATGCTTGATGTTATTCATGCAGCTGTAACTGATTTTAACGGTGTTGCGGTTGAAGATTTTTCTGAGTTTATGATCTTTGTGGAAGTGTTTGTCTACAAGGCAACATCGGACACAGATTCCTCAGCCTTGTAGACAAACACTTCCACAAAGATCATAAACTCAGAAAAATCTTCAACCGCAACACCGTTAAAATCAGTTACAGCTGCATGAATAACATCAAGCATGTCATCAACAACCACAACAAACGCATCCTTATTTCACACGAACGCACCAACACCACCGTAAACAGCACCAATGCCAATAAAACATGCAACTGTCGGCAAAAGAAAACATGCCCGCTCAACGAAAACTGCCTACAGAAATCCGTAATCTACCAAGCAGCCGTCACACGCAAGGACAACGACATTACAGAAACATACATCGGGCTCACAGAAAACGAGTTTAAGACAAGGTACAGAATCCACACAGCATCATTCCGACACACTAAACATAGGAACTCCACGGAACTCAGCAAACATATCTGGACCCTCAAGGATAAAAACATCGACCACTCCATTTCCTGGCGACCACTTTCATCCCACCCAACCTACAATAGCGCAAGCAAGAAGTGCAATTTATGCCTCAAAGAAAAGTTCTTTATTATCTGCCGACCCGAACTATCCACATTAAACAAACGAAATGAACTTGTATCCTCTTGTCGCCATCGAAATAAAACATTGTTGTGTAACACCTGACCCATCGCACACATAATTGACACCTTTTGTACAAACAAAAGCACCACTCAACACCCTAGGTAAATCCCGCCTTACACCACACGATTTATACGAGGTATATTCAGTACATCAACATCTCCTGACGAGTGATTTACTCACGAAACAGGCTTGTAGAGACGAAAAACCCGACTTGATTTTCTTCTACCCTCAACATATACTCCGCTCTGCGTGCAGACGTATCGAGCACTGTACTACGGACAAATCTTACCACTGACTTCCTATATATATATATATATATATATATATATATATATATATATATATATATATATATATATATATATATATATATATTCATATTCAACAGTTATATTTTCTGATAAAATTACCATAACAAACGTTTGTGTTTTTATTGAATAGAACCTAACAATAGGTAATTCTATATTAGATCTGAGTGAGATAATTGCTGTGGATTTTAAGGATAAATTTTCTATCAATATCGTACATGGCAACAAGGTGAGTTGATTTATTACTCATTATATTAGGTCCTATAGTCAAAATTGCATATAGTGAACATAGACAAAGTCACCCACTTCACTTCCACACTCTCCCCACCACTGTTCGCAAATTAATTTTAGCTACGTGATCATACAATATATTATACATAAGTGTAGCAACACTTATATTCCGATTTCATAATTTCTGGTTACAAATTTATAACACGTCGTTTTCATGTTGTATTTAGTTTCAACAATGGCTGCTTTGACCACTGCGAAAGAATATAGCCTAATTACTTCGTATTTCTATAGGAACCACATGTACCATTAAGCTAACTACTCAAATTTGCACATATATGTTGCAATAATGGCCTTGCTCTCACTCGGTCATTATTATTGAGGCATATATGCAAATTTCACCATTTTGATAGGACGCATCAGCGAATACCGTCACGATTCAGATCAAAGCCCAATTTACTATCGTAGACTTATTTAGTTGTTAACGTTGTGTTTATGCAAACAATTGTTGACACTAAGTTTTAAGTTTTGATACATACGGCTACCTTGATATTGGTAATGTTTACGATCATTTACAGTACAACAGATTTGGTATAAGTGATGACGACACATCAGTAATCCTAGCTGGTTTAATACAGAGTGAAATAACACCACATTTCTACCTTATTCTTCTCCTGGAGTCAGTAAGTTTATAATTCATATTCACAATGTATACACAATGTAGATCACACCCACACCCACACCCACAAATATTTATATATATATATATATATATATATATATATATATATATATATATATATATATATATATATATATATATATATATATATATATATATATATATATATATATATATATAACTCGGTGAGTATCAATCTGCTAAGACAGTGCTCTATACCGCAGTGGCAGAGCGCAATAGTTTTGGTAGTATATATATATATATATATATATATATATATATATATATATATATATATATATATATATATATATATATATATATATATATATAATATAATATATATATATAAATGAAAGAAGACGAGTCTGATATTACATTGTGGATTTACACTACGGACCGTTTCACCAGAAGGATCGTCGGGTGTAATAGTGTGGTTTAATAGTATTCGTTTAGCTATACATTCTGCTTTATGTACATAACTTATGTGTGTTCATGACGGCTGTGTGTACACAAAAAAATTGACAACAAAGGTTACGTATTATTAAGTAAGAACTTGTTAGCGTGCCGGCATTTACTGATTAATTCAGTTCTGCTGTTCAGGTTCGTTGATTTGTCGGCAGTTATAATAAAATAATTTTCCCAGAGACATAGTTGACATCGTTTGGTAACATTTGAGTATGAGGAAGCCTGCTTGAGAACTGACCAGTGTATGTCGTAATTAATTTTGCTGTCTTTTAGGTGAAACGGTCCGTAGTGTAAATCCACAATGTAATATCAGACTCGTCTTCTTTCATTTTTATGTATGATAGCTCTCCAAGGTGATCGAGCACTCTACTTGGCGAAAGAAGAATGAAAGTCTATGTATATATATATTATTTAATGCACAAATTCGAAGAATATTCATTTTTTTAATAATGATATCTCCTTATGTCAATCCACTTCATACAGAACAAAACCACAGTTGCACTTGGCCTGAACATAGACGTATTGGATGTTGCTGATTGGCCACTATACTACAATCAAACATGTGAAACACCAGAGAGAACTGACGTAAGCATCTACGATCACAACGTATGTGTGCATGTATGTATGTATGTATGTATGTATGTATGTATGTATGTATGTATGTATGTATGTATGTATGTATGTATGTATGTATGTATGTACGTATGTACGTATGTACGTATGTACGTATGTATGTATGTATGTATGTATGTATGTATGTATGTATGTATGTAAGCAAGCTTATGTATGTATGTATGTATGTATGTATGTATGTATGTATGTATGTATGTATGTATGTGTATGTATGTATGTATGTATGTATGTATGTATGTATGTATGTATGTATGTATGTATGTATGTATGTATGTATGTGTGTATATGTATATGTATGTATGTATGTATGTATGTATGTATGTATGTATGTATGTATGTATGTATGTATGTATGTATGTATGTATGTATGTATGTATGTATGTGTGTGTGTATGTATGTATGTATGTATGTATGTATGTATGTATGTATGTATGTATGTATGTATGTATGTATGTGTATGTGTGTGTATGTATGTGTGTATGTGTGTGTATGTATGTATTTATGTATGTATGTATGTATGTATGTATGTATGTATGTATGTATGTATGTATGTATGTATGTATGTATGTATGTATGTATGTATGTAAGCAAGCTTATGTATGTATGTATGTATGTATGTATGTATGTATGTATGTATGTATGTATGTATGTATGTATGTATGTGTGTGTGTGTATGTATGTATGTATGTATGTATGTATGTATGTATGTATGTATGTATGTATGTATGTATGTATGTATGTATATGTGTGTGTATGTATGTGTGTATGTGTGTATGTATGTATGTATGTATGTATGTATGTATGTATGTATGTATGTATGTATGTAAGCAAGCTTATGTATGTATGTATGTATGTATGTATGTATGTATGTATGTATGTATGTATGTATGTATGTATGTATGTATGTATGTATGTATGTATGTATGTCTTTTTATACACCCCAATGCACAGATAAACATGAAAAGCCATTTTTATGTAACGGCATTATTTAATTAGTCGCAAGGTGCGCTAGAATGTGCTGGACAAGAAATTAATAGTTTTTTCTTTATACATCTTAGAGCCCTGAATATATTTTACCAGTTGATATAAAAATTGGCGACTCGTTACTGCATCGTGGAATACAACGTTCAACATGGAGAAATATGTTTGATATATGCAACTCCAGGTGTAAGTTTATTCCGTATGCATTCAACATTTCAGTAACAATCCAACATTAGTGAGATGCCTTAGACATATTTGTAATATAGTTAGACACATGTCGGCAACGCAGTGACCAGTGAATAACATCGGAATCAAGACAAATATATAAATTCAAGAGCCCTATGTATCGTCTAAATATCGATTTATATTAATTGTCCGCTAGCTGACATTTTGTACGAATAATCCATATAGCATCAAGAGGGAAGTTGCAAACACGCCATATTGAATGATGTATTGTGGGAAATGTGATGTCAGTCTTGTGATAAATATAGAATGTTCGATTGTTTCCAATCACTAATAAGCTTACACATGTCTTTGGTTACCCATAATATTGCAGGATGTGTTTTGATCATCATCCAATTCACATGAAGTATGTTAGTAAAACGAAAAATAACCCATTTGTACTTTACATCTGGGCACGCCCTGTCAGATCATAAATTGCCTATTTATATAGAATGACGTTTCTATAGAGTAAGGTCATATCTTAAGATATCGAAAAAAGTTAACGACGAAAGTAATAATTGTAAGAATTTTTGTCTTTCGAAGAACCGTCAAACATGTTAAACTTTGCTTGTGAGAAGAAATAAAGGTTATGTCTTGATCAAGTTCATTATGTATACAACAACTGACTAAATTATAAAGTTGCTACAACTGAGTACAAACACGAATGTGAACGTCCGATCAGGTTTAAAAGTTCACGTTAAAGTATTCTTCATTAGGGTCTTCAAAACACACATACAGCTTGTTTCAACTACCCTTCACCGAGTCGGACTCTATTTGATACAAGCACGTAGAGACAAATCATAAACTGCACAAGAGTGAAAGAATGCTTCTTGCGACATTTTGTGTAAGGGAAATAACCAGCCACCACACGGACGTCAAAACATTGGCGACCACCTGTCTGCATGCAGTTTCAATATGTTTAAATGGTTCACATTATTGCATTTAGATAAATGTAGCAAAAAAATTGCATTCTCGATATCATAGTGTAGAATATATTGTTTCTTATGGTTACTGTGTGGTTATATCAGAGCTGGTGAACAGTAACTTGAATCGGGCAGTAACTGTAACACTGACGCCAAACACATCTCTCACAGCAGTTCAAACTCGTAAATTTAGAATAAATTAATAAAACAACAAACAAACGCATTTATATCCACTCAAGATAAATCTATTTTGTGTAAAGTTTATCCTTATAGTCTTTCGTCTACGAGCCGCTGCAAGCATTGCATGCATGATCATAACCTCTCCATCACTTGTAAAGCGCCTTAGAAACTTAGAAGTTGTTCCAATTGTGATTATTATTAGGTGAGATAAGTGCGTATATCAAAGTTGAGAAGATTGTTATTGGTGTAAGCATATTGGAATTCAATTACAGTTTAGAGTTCGTTCAAGGGCACGTCGATGTAGATTACCCAACAATCTATACGGTAAGTACATAGTCACCTTTTGTGCACGAAACCTTTAACCACACACACAAAAATCAATTTTCGAAAAGATATATCACTTAGCCACTTAATGTCACGGATTGTTTGGCGTGGTAACTTGCAAACCATAAATCTATGTTTATTGAGTTATTCCTCAGTGCTGGTGTGATCCGGTATGAGAGTAACTTTGAATATAATGTGTAGTTACCTGTACATTCTCTATAATGTAATGTGTAGTTACTTGTACATTCTCTATAACGCTTAATGTATGTGAAGGCGACAAAGTGTGACATCACCACCACCACCACCACCTGTAGATCTCATTTACATAATAAATTTGATAGTAATTTGATAATTTTCTGAAAGTTATTTAGTTTCCCGTGTCACTATATTATGACTCCTTCTACACTGTGACCAGTGTATTAATTTGATATATTATGATATATTTGTCTTTTGTGCGTGGAAATAATGTTTACTTTCTAGAAGGAAGAGCTCCCGGTCAATGACATAACAAGACCGTTACTGCTCTCTGACGATTTTGATAGGTATTATGTCCTACATACGATTGTCCATGGAATCAATACTAATCGTAATTTAGTGGTCAAACCGACAGCCTGGGTAGGATCCAATAAACAGCTAGGATTAACATTCGACAATGTCGAAATTGTTTGGAGAGGTACGGAACAATTTACATGATGGTATCAAGTTTGTTTCATGAATTTAAATATGAATATGAATCTGAATAGATAATTATATAAAATCTGATATACTGCGAGTCTCATCAGTGTCTATGGTTTCAGGTTCGACGAGTTTTAATCTTAATGGTGTATCGTCACTAATTTGATTACTGAGCATATATATATATATATATATATATATATATATATGTATGTGTGTGTGTGTATATATATATAATTTACCTGAAATGCGCCTCGGAAATAAACTGTTTAGGTCAAAATGTTATCAAAATTAAGTCATTTTAGAATCCAATATGGCCGCCTAACACTGTGTTAGTTCTATATGGGAAAATAAAAGAGTGTCTGTTTCCCTGAAAACCAGAACCCCTAAATATATTTTATTATTTCAAAAGCACAAGAAGGAAGCTTGGCAAAGTTTGGAGAGGTTTTAAAAACTTTGATGACACCGAGGGCGCACTTTACCTTAACAAAGAAGACGGTCTGGGGATTTGTCTGATTTGATGATGAACCAAAACATAATTATAACACGCCCTATCATGTGAATCTGTTTCGAGTTGTAAGTCTATCCGGCTTAGGTATATAGAATGCAGATCATTTCCCCGAAAACTAAAATAAAGCTCTTCAAATTGGAACCCTTTGCCATAATACGGAAACTTGTTCAAAGGATTTAATGTGGCTCTTGTTTTCAAGGCAATCGACAATGATAGCGATAACACAATGTTCAGCGGCCACATTGACTTTTAAAATAGCTTAGTTTTTTTTATTGATTTAAAAATAATTTTTGACCTCTATGGTTTTAACTAGGAATGGGTACGAGTATTCCTGAACAAAAAATAAACTACATAAAGTTTCCATTTTATTATCGATCGAGGTACATTCAGTTTATCCTATGGTGTAAGGATTGATTCTGAACCAGTTAACCATTATAAAGTTGGGTGACGTCAGTCTCGTTGTTAACGTCAGTTATAGTTACAGAGAGAATGAGAAATGAGTATTCATTCATTTTTTTTCACAACAACGAAACAACATAGACCAAGTCATTGTAACTAAATTGCACCAAACAAATACACTGACAGGTAAGTAGATTGTTAGTACGTAAGGAAGTGGTTTGTAAACAAATTTTATTCAGTTTTCAAACTTTAGTTGCAATCATTGAATTATAAAAACGATTTCGTCTACGTGATTTCGTTTTTAAATTAGAAAACAAAGTTATTAAAAATCCCAATTTGAAAATGAATACATATTTCTCATCCATATGTATGGCCACCTTATAGGTTGCCTTGGAATGTATATCATGCTTCATATTATGTAAACGTTTTGCAGGATGTCACAAAGGCATGTATGGAGGATTTTGTGAGAAATCATGTTTATGTAAAAATGGTGCAAGATGCCATGTATTCAATGGTGCCTGCAAATGTGAACTTGGATGGCAAGGACCTGCATGTGATATACGTAAGAATGAGCACTTTGACAACCGATTTTACTGTCAAACTTGTTTGACTGTAGAGATTCAACGAGGCAGATGTTGTTGTTGTTGTTGTTGTTGTTGTTGTTGTTGTTGTTGTTGTTGTTGTTGTTGTTGGTGGTGGTGATGACGATGTTGTTTGTTGTTGTTGTTGTTGTTGTTGTTTTACATCTAACATAATGTTTTTGTTACAAATTACTTAACAAAACATTCCGTGTGCTTGCCTGCTATCAGTACCTGTATAACGTATCAAAAACACTGTGTGAGTTGTAACAAAACACCGTGTCTACTCTATAGTCTTGCAGCTTTTGTAGTAACTGATGCAGAAAAGGTTGAGATAATCATATATGATGTCTTATCATTTTACACAGTTGTTGTTTACTAGATAGCAATGCAAAGAGGGCAGATTAGAACTTCAATAACCATTCTAGTATTATCATAATATCGGTTTATTCCTAAAGCGTTGTAATGTCATAGCCAAATTACGACAGGTTACGTTTCTTACTAAAAGACAAAGACACCACTGACAACTGAAAAGTGTGATCACATGACAATATACATCACATGACACACACACACACACACACACACACACACACACACACACACACATTTACTAGTTGTTTTGCAACATATTTACACAGTAAACAACTGAAATGGATTCTTTACTTCCGCTTACTTCATACTTTAAAGTTCCTAACATTACAACTTCTTGTTGGGTAGTTGGGTACTTGTGACTTATAAGAGCTGGAACATATGGTGATTGAGTTTTAATACTTGGTTAGCCAGCTTGTGTGACAGATATTCGAACTCTGAGGTCTCTGAATTTAGCCGTAATTGTGATTCGCTATAATGTAACATGAGAAATAATTCTGAAAGCCGCCTTTTCTATTCTCAATGCATTCATAAAAAATAACGTGTGTTGTATTTACCAGCAACTATTCCTATAGCTAGACTGACTTCAAACAAAGGAAGCATATTGGCTCAACATCAAGATGTGATTATCCAGTGTCACATGATCAACAGTGTAATACGCAAAGTCACGTGGACAAAGAATGGATTGCGTCTGAATGCTACCATACCTCATTCACTTATTAGCCAATTGATTCCTGAGTAAGTAAATATATTACTACATTATTGTGTTATTAAAAAATTAAGTCATTTTGATTAAAATAAGAAATAAAGTAGTATGAATTCTTTTGTATTATATTATATTATATTATATTATATTATATTATATTATATTATATAGTATGGTAATATATTTTTATTATAGTATATTATATTATATTATATTATATTATATTATATTATATTATATCCTATTATATTATATTATATCATATCATATCATATATCATATCATATCATATCATATCATATCATATCATATCATATCATATCATATCATATCATATCATATCATATCATATCATATCATATTATATTATATTATATTATATTATATTATATTATATTGTACCGTATAGTGTCATGTCATGTCATGTCATGTCATGTCATGTCATGTCATGTCATGTCATGTCATGTCATGTCATGTCATATCATATCATATCATTTCATATCATATCATATCAAATCATATCATATCATATCATATCATATCATATCATATGTTATGGTACCATATGACATGGTATGGTATGGTATGGGATATGGTATTGTATCGTATGGTATGATATGGTATAGTATGGTATGTATGGTGTCATATTGTATTGTATGATATCATATGGTATTGAATGGTATAGCATCACATCGTATCGTATCATTTCATACTGTATTGTATTGTATTGTATTGTATTGTATTGTATTGTATCTCACATCGTAGTACTGTATATACACCATATCATATACAAAATGACATAAACTGACATGATATGACAAATATTGTATCATATCATATCGTATCGTATGATATCGTATCGTATCGTATCGTATGGCATGGTATGGTATGGTATGGTATGGTATCGTATAACATCACATTACATCACATCACATCACATCACATCACATCACATCACATCATATAATTTCATATCACTATAAACTCACTATAAAGTACCATGTTCTCGTTTTTCACTTATTTTGTCTCATTTCCTTATGTATATGTATTTTGTGGAAGGGTGAAAATCAAGTCTTTTAGTCTAAAAACCTACTAATTGATAAACACTAATAATGATTTGGTTTAGATACAGTAGACTTATCATTCACAATATTACAAAGAACGATGCAGGAGTGTACAAGTGTGATGCACAAGGTATAACCCAAGCAGTAGCAGAGTCCAATAAATTGGAAATAAAGGTACACGGTGAGTTTGTAAGTTATCATATATATATGTAATGTTCAACTAGGTTTCTTAACGTTGATGTAAATTAATTTCAACAGCTGAAACTAATCTTTACTCAGTGAGGTCACCTCTATTACTGTAAGTGTTCATTGGCCAACAAGATGCTAAAGTGACCATATCACAATGATCTCAATATACACATACGTGTATAAACACCCATTTAACATAAACACATGCGCACACATACCGCGCACACATACCGCGCACACATACATACATACATACATACATACATACATACATACATACATACATACATACATACATGCATACATACATACATACATACATACATACATACATACACACACACACACACATACATACATACATACATACATACATACATACATACATACATACATACATACACACATACACGCACGCACGCACGCACACACACACACACATACACACATTACAAGGTTGTGTTTATGTACACTCTTTATTCACACACACACACACACACACACACATTTGAGAGATAAAGATTTATACACAGAGAGTCAAAAAATCATATCTAGAGCGAATTTTGTTTTTCAATATTTCAGGCTGTATGGAAAATGAATGGGGTAGTGATTGCAATAAACGGTGTGATTGCATACATGGAAAAGAATGTTCACAATCCGAAGGTTGTATTTGTGAGGAAGGGTGGACCGGTGAAAATTGTGACTTAGGTAGGCATCGTTTGTCTTCAGTAATATTATTAGTTTCTAATCCCAATAATTCAAAGAATGTGTAAGTTGATTGGCCAATATCCACAGAAAAAGTGAATAAGCTTAAGTTTGTATTTAACGGACTTATAGAATATTGAGTCAAGCTACGAGAATAACAACACTTTTCGAATAGTTTATATTCATTCTATGTCAAGTAGAGTATATTTACAGGGCATTCAACATGAGCATGCAATTACGATTGGGTGAGGTATCGGGTTCAGCGATATATATAGAGGGAACACACAATGTGTCTGCTCTCTACTTGCTTAACGATGTATACTAAAACAGCATGCACACTGCTACTATTAAAAAAAGCACATGGCAGACTTAACAGATAGTACATTCAACTGTTCAATTTTGCAGTTACCACACAGACCATGCAATGAAACACACTTTCACAGTGAGAAGTCAATCAACTAATATTCGTAATATGTTTACATGTAAACTTGCAATTACAGCCAGTCTCATTGATCCTCTTAGTATCTAAGCCAAACTGTATAAATAATATATTTATTTTGCTTCACTGTTCTAGATATTGCCAATCCAAATATTGAAGTTTGTCCATCAAACATATCGGCATCTACTGATGATGGTAAGGCAACTGCAACAGTATTCTGGAGAAATGTAAGTTTCACTGATAACAGTGGAAATGTACACGTGACGTCAAATTGGAAATCAGGTCAGGATTTTCCTATAGGTATGACGTCTGTTATCTATCAAGCTAAAGATGATGCTGGTAATGGAGCTAATTGTAGCTTTGACGTATTCGTTACAGGTAGGTATGCAATTCTGAATATATCTCTTTTTAAAAGTTTACCCCCGATATTCTTTAAAATGGTACAAGTGGAGTTGGTACAAGTGGAGTTGATAAACCTTTTTACTCAAGTGAAATTATATATATATATATATATATATATATATATATATATATATATATATATATATATATATATATATATATATATATATATATATATATATATATATATATATATATATATATATCGTTTATCAATCTCTACATCCGTATCGAGCACCTTCAACCGGTTGTGTCCTTTATTACTAATTCAGTTCAATATATTTTACTAATAGGTGTAAGTTTCCAATCGATCCAAAGAGATGCTGCGCGTGTAGGGGCTCCGATCTGACTACATATTGGGCATTCCGGCGGTAGATCACCTGGGGCTTTGATCTTGTGAATTTTGCCGAGAATATAGAACTGAACTTTAATAAATAATTAGAAAGACATTAATGCTGCTCGCAAAGTTCAAAATTCCATAATTAATTCCGATTTAATAGACATGGGGAGCAAACTGTTTAAATTTTAAATGGATTTGATCTAATTTTGCCTAATGAAATGTTTTCCCAAGATAACGAACCACCTGTGTTTGACCGCTGTCCACCTAATGTTACATTGGAATCTAAAGCTGGACAAGAATGGACAGATGTAGTATTGACTCCTCCCATTGCTACAGACAATTCCAATACACCTGTGACATTGAATTCTACCTATGAACCAGGAGATGTTTTGCATATTGGTGTACATGACATTGAATACATAGCCACTGATCAGTATGATAACCAAGCCATGTGTAGATTTTATGTCAACGTGAGACGAAACAGTAAGTTTAAAGAATGGGAGCGACAGCTTAATTCGTAGCTATTTCAGTATCACGTGATATAGAGTTATACGAGCAAAGTCACACAAGTCTAGGTTTGTTCTACTAGACCATAACAAGTAAATGTCTTTATACACGCTGATGTTTCCAATTCATAATCATACAATTAAAAGTCTGGATGTCTTAGGAATGGTCAATGCCACTTCTGTGATAGTTTCTGGGGAAATTGCTTGGGAAATTAAGAAAACAGACATGCATGAAGGTCAAGAAGACAAAGAAATTGCTTATCTTTTTGTTTTAAATGTTTTAATAAAAAATTGTTTAAGGTCGAAGGCTTAAACTAGTGTCGGTCTAGCTGGTTGTCGGAAACACACATTTAAAAAAAATATCTTTATTAATTTCCTATTGTTACTTGATTTTTCAGTCAGGTCGAAAGTCCGAGATTTAATCTACATTGTCATATCTCTTACCGTGTTTGTCATACTGGTTATCATTTGTCCCTACGTTGGTTACCGTTACCGTGGTAAAATACAACTACTATTGGTACAACATTTACACGAAATAGAGGGTGAAGGTAGGATGTCATTCAATTTTCCAAGGTCAGCGTTAACTTAAGCTTCTCTATAACCCTACAAAATCTCGATCTTCGAGTCCTAAACTTGGCCAAGAACCAGTCTCAAATTAAACTTGGTAAACTCCTGTGGTGATCGATCATTCGCCAGTATTAGAGTAAGGTATGTTTCTTCAATGTAAAGCTCTGAAGCAGATTACCAGATTGATATCCATCCTTTTTCTACACCTATAGGTTTGGAATTTCTACGACCTACCTTTTCAAAAGAGCTTACTTGAATACAATACTTAAGCTTGTGACAAATATATTGTATAAATTGTACGCCAATGAGGATTATCGTTTGATACTAAGTTAGACGTTCTATAGTTACTTTTCATCGTGTCAGATCACATGATTGTGTATTATGAGAACAATTGGAAATGATCATTTATCAATCGAGTTGTCTATTTATTGATCTAGTGATCGATCATCTGGTTTTAAATTTATCATCAGATGATAAAGAATATGATGCATTGGTGGCGTACAGAGGAGAAGATCCAGATCAAACTTTTGTACTCAGATGTCTCCTTCCTAGACTAGATATACAGAAGGGAGGTCGTTATAGGATTTGTATTCACCAGAGAAACTTCATTCCGGGAGTGGGTTAGTATCATAATGTGAATGCAAGTGTATGTGAAGATGAGAGATGGGATGTAGTGATATAATGAACATCATCAAGCCATCAGAACTAGTTAAGTTTCATATTAAGTACTAAAAGGTTTAACCAATAAACACAACATACTTCAGTCTTGTCCATTCAATGATAGATGACGCTGTTTCATATTTAAGTTTCATCTTGAAGTTCATACATCTATTTCAGAAATCAATCCAGGTTTTTTTCTGACATGTACTTTTTTCTCCAATGACTCCTTGTAGCGATTGCTGAAAACATCACAAACTTCATGAGCAAGGCAAGACGGACTATTCTGATATTATCCCCCGGTTTTGTTGAGAGTCATTGGTGTCAATTTGAAACGGCATTCGCCTACTCTGAGGCTGTTCATTTCCGTCAGAAACTCATACCAATCCTTTTCCAGGATATCGACAATCAGGAAAATCTTACCAGTGAGATGAAATCCATTCTGAGGTCAGTGACCTACATTAAGTGGCCTGCTGACGGCACCGAAGCTGATGTTGAAAGATTCTGGAATAAGGTGGAATCTGCTTTGGATGGAAGGCCAACTATAAAGGGAAGAGTGCAAGGAATGCTGAATGCTGTGAATAGACGTTTTCGTCGTTATAATCTCATCGCGAAAGAGGACGACGAAGAACCGATTGCTGAGCATCAACTGTGACGTAACAATACCTACGACTTTGAATATGAATATGAATATGAATATAAATATGAATAGGAATATGAATCTGAATATGAAAGGTTTACATGATACTATACTAACGATAATATAATACTATAAACGACAACTTATCCGCTGTCATATATACAATGATATAGACACAAGTTAATCCACACACCTAAAAGTTTCTGTGAGATTATTCCATTACTTTGAACAATGGCACCGGATCACTGTGAAACACTGCTACTTCTTGTGGGGGTGATGACAGAGTTAACCATATATATAAGCCTACGTGTGAAATTATTTTTCACCATGAAGATTGTCGACAACGGCTTACAAGGACATATATAAATAATTTCTTGCAGTGCCAAAGCTGTTTAATTCACAGTCGTCTTCAACCATATTTGACACAAAATCTGTTTTCTGTGATATTGATTGATTGATTGATTTGATTGATTGATTGATTGATTGATTGATTGATTGATTGATTGATTGATTGATTAAAATGTTCCCAATTGAATTAAGTCAGGAGAAATCGTGTTATGAAAATGCTGATTTTCCCGAATATCACAGTCTTCGTCGTATTGTAAGTCATAAGAATTAGAATAAACCACATATACATCATATTGTCATTATTTGAAGAAATATATAACAATTTTACTAATGGAAATTTACACGCACAGTCAAACATTTGTATACGAAATTACTTCTTGATTTATATGTTGAAGTCTGCGCGGCTGAGTATCAGTGTGTGTTTGAGTATGTGTGTGTGTGTGTGTGTGTGTGTGTGTGTGTGTGTATGTGTGTGTCTGTGTGTGTGTCTATGTGTGTGTGTCTCTGTGTATCTGTGTCTGTGTGTGTATGTGTGTCTCTGTGTGTGTCTGTGTGCATGTGAGAATGCGTGTGATTCATGTATGTTTTTCTGTACAAGTCTTGTTGACTGCATTATAAATTGTCATCAATGAAAAGACGTTTTATTCATAATAAAGAAAATGAAAATGAGATATCATGGAGAATATTACATATGAAATATTGTAAATGAGGTTGATGGCCGTCGTGTCATGACGACGCCAACAGGTGTTGTTATTTAGATGTATACAATAACATGTATATGGCCGGCTGCTCGTTGCGTCCCAAGGTGAAATGTATATTTGGTAACTATGGTATCCATCAAGCATTTCATCATTTGTCCACTACACTAAAGGGATATCCTTTGTTTTACTCCATGTCAGAGACCATCTAATGCACACCATGTACTTTTACCAGTAATAAACTCTTATCGCTGCGGTTGTGAATTTGATCGTTTTTTGCACCATATTCTAGATTTCCATCGCTTCATTTGAGTTTTCGCATCTTCATTTATTTTATACCACCAGTGATATTTTTTAACTCGTCTCTTACAAGTTGTATCACATTTGTGTTGTTTTCTTAAGATTTATTTGTTGGACCATCAGTAAACTTTGAATAAAGAATCCATTTTATACTATAATTTTAAAGATCTGTGTCTTTCAATTTTTAGTTTCTTTGTATGGCAATATTCACCGTGAATTTAGACCGCATGACGTGGACCGACTTTTATAATAGTTTTTCGACTTCTTCAGAGAGGTGTATGATATAAACCTAGCAAGGAAGGTATACACCTGTCTAGTTCAGTTTAATTTCAACCCTGAGTATGTCAACGGCTGGCCATGGAATTTTAAACAAGTTTTGAACCGATGCTAGCTTTTTATTTGTCTAGTCGAAATGAACGAATCCTGAACATTGACAATGAGTATTATATCGAAATGTTACATCACTAAATAGAAGAATATACAAAACCGTTCTCTCTCGGTTTCTTTTTAACCCTCAAATTAACCATAGCTTCATATTCTCTATTTTCACATAATATAGAATCTTTCATATCGTATCATATAAAGCTATTTGTATGTGCATACATGACAATCAATATTAAAATAATGGACATCACAATGTTCCATCCCAAAGTTCGAATATTGAGTCTATCTGTTTAGTTGGACTCTTCATGTACGAGTCAGGATGGCCGAGCGGTCTAAGGCGCTGCGTTCAGGTCGCAGTCTACTCTTGTAGGCGTGGGTTCGAATCCCACTTCTGACACTAAGTTTTGTTGCTTATTTGTACATAATATTCATTGAACAAATTATATAAATAATGCTTTGCTGTGGATCTGTTATGATCTGTCCAATTAAATTGTATTACATAAACAAAACAGTACATTGCTATTTTGTAAAAGTGGGCGTGTCATCAACACCTAAGTTGCAGGACGGCGGATGTTCTTTTGTTTTCATATCGGTGCATTGTGGGAAAGTAGGAAGTCAACATGGCGCACGTTACAGCTGACTGGAATCCTCTCGGAGAGGTATTTTACAGGTAACTACTTTTGTTTTGGTTTCTGCAGAAATCTTCATGTTCAAGGCATCTTTGAAAAATCATTGTTAAATACAAATACATTAATTTGTCGACAGAGGAAGAGAAAAGAAGGTTTAGCCTTGCTTACATGCGTTGATGGTGTGTATAAATACTTCCTCACTCTTCCTTGATGGGTGTGCAGATGTAATAGAGGGGGCGGGTTACATCGCAGAGCCAGGGGTTGCAGGCTTAAATTGGTTAATATGCTTGCGAACGAACGAACAAAAAAGCACATAAAATATATCAACAAGAATAAACATGAGAGATGTGAACGATAATGTGAATACATATAACGTGTGCTCTGTCTCAATTAGAAATTAGAATTATCAAACATGATTTTCATCTTTTATCAATGTAGGAAAACAGAGCTGTATAGCATGAGCTGGCAGGATGTAGATTTATCTATGTATAAAGTTGCTGCAGCATCCTATGGAGGACCCATTGGTAAGCTTAAATAAAGTGTAAAAAGTTTGTACATACAAATGTATAATACTTATAGCCAATAAATATTTGACACAGATTTGTTTGCAATCGATCAGTTATTACAAGCAAGAACTTACAAGTTGGTCTGTGTTGTTTCACATTTTTTTTAAAGTAATAGCAAAGCTGTTTTGTCGATGTAAAGATCCAAAATGAATACCCATTTGTCATCTGTAGATCTTTAACTTTAAAGCAAGAGACTGTATTTTCTATAATGTTTACACCCTTGTACACTTTCACCCTCATTTTACAGTCAGTTTTAATGTAATATATGAAGCTATGCACACTATTTCAGACAAAAACTTTTTAAAAAAATCCCATAGAAAGTGTATATACATATGTACCGTGGTTTTGACACCCGGTTTTGACCCCCTTTTTCGACTCATGTAGACTTTTGAGTCTTGATTTTTAAAGCATTATGTAGAGGTATGACCCACCTCTTTGAATGCATGTATGGCTTTTGACCCCATATTTTGAACAAGGTTGTTTCCACGGGTTGTTTTTAGACATCTTTATCGGAAGTGGCCCCCTACACTGTAAACAGAACATAAACTTCACAAAAAGAAATTAGACAATTTACATACAATTTTCTGTGTAACTCATGTTAGTTATTTTCATCTTGTAGCTCTTATCAGAGATGACACCAAAATAGTGAGGGCATCATCTTCCAAACCAATTATCTACATATTTTCATCTTCTGGGAGGGAAATTTCTGTAATAAGGGTAAGTAGTTGCAATGCAGTTTCCATGGTAATCTTTATGAGTTCACTCCATCCATGTGAGCGCTTACATTCAGTATGTTATACAGAAAGATGTAAATTATCCTCAGGAGTATAGAATTCCATAGGAGTATGAAATTGTGTCTTGTAAACAGCTCCCTCTATTGACACAGGATGCATATTATATCTTAAAATAAACCTGAAACAGACTAAAACTATAATTGTACCGTTTGCATATTTTTGGGAGTGTATATTAATGATAGTGATGTTTTATTAGTGATGGAATTATGTTTCAAATAATTGATAGACAATAAAGTAAGAGACATATACATTCTCTTCCTGTCAAAATGTCACATTCATTTCCAATTTACCGTTCCAAAGTAACTGTATTGCACTGTCCTATGGATTCTTGTAACCATGAATAATATATTTTCCATTGTTTACACATCTGTTCTGAAATCAGAGAAAATCAAATCTAAATGAAACAGCACATTCTTGTTTTTTTCAAATACCCTGAAAATAAATAAACCACATACGGACAGAATTGTGCCAGTGATTATTTGCATCTATATACACTATTGGTATAAGCACAATACCGAAAACATGATGGTACTGCATATGTACCTATATGCAAATGAGTTCATAGGTCATTATTCCCTGTACATGACATTATAAACTCATGTATGTAAAAGTTTAATATATCTTTTGTGAATTTGCCTTTCTGGATTAACATGTGTAATAGTAACAGAACCCCATGACAATATACGAGTGACAGTGTGGGTACTCAGGGTATTTGCACTCGAGTGCAAATTGCAACAATTCAATCACAAATTGCTTGTGGACGTACAACCGAAAACACTGTATGGAATCCATGCAAACACTGTGAGTACGCCACTCTGACTATAACATGTTATGGTGTTCTAGCTGTCATAGTATGCAAGCATACAAAGGACTGTCAAAGTGTCTATATAAGCATAGTAAGTAGAATAACTATCTCAATGCTGATATTAGTTCAGTGTTGCCATCAGTAATTTCAAAATATAACCAGACTCAAGGTTTTCTTTTTGGACCATTTACTGACCATAATGTCCTCCATTTATCTCAGTGGAATAGTGGTCACGTTGTACATATTGATTGGTCCAGTACTGGGGATTTATTGTGTGTCCAGGAAGATGGTAGTGTGCTGGTCTATGATATCTTTGGCAATTATAAAAGAACATTTAGTATGGGAAATGTAAGTATAACATTTGTTGAATCTACTAGTACTTGGTATGTATGCTAATAGTTGTGGTCAGATTTTCGTTTGAGCCTTTGGTTTACTAAGATAGGCACAAATTAAATCTACTATACTTCAATGTAGTAGATTTCACAAGTGAGTGATAGCAGTTCCTCTGTTGTGTGATTCTTATCAACCTTTTGATCTAGATAGTGTAAACATTGGAAGTCCCAAAACAGCACTCTGTGGCAAGTTCATGAAATTCTCAGTAAAACTCTGTGGACGCCTCCCTACTGAGACAATGTCTTTTCCATAGCTTATCACCATTGTATCAACATATGCTGCAAGAATAGTTCTAGTTTTTGTCTATCTCAGTAAACTGAAGGCTTAACTACCAGGGTAATAATGACATCATAGTGCCTTTATTTTATGACCCTTTGAAATAGAGGGGACGTTTGATAAAGTTGTATATTAGATACTAGTATATCCATTATTTTGATGGGTAACTTTGTGTGAGTGGTTGTGGATGTGTGTGTGTGTGTGGGGGGGGGGTGGGGGGTTGGATGTGTGTGTGTGTGGGGGGGGGGTGGGGGTTGGATGTGTGTGGGGGGGGATGTGTGGATGTGTGTGCTTGCATGATTGTGTGTGTGGGGGGGGGGGTAGTAGAAATGATGGTGTCTTCTCTGTACTAACCAACAGTTTACGGTAAAATACACAACTTTTGTATTTATCTGTAGGAAGCCAAGGAAACCAAGGTGATGGAATGTAAGGTATTTCTCAGTCATAGTGGTACTGGCTTGGCTGTACTTACAAACAGTTACAAATTTTATGTTATCAATAATGTGGAAGAACCAAGACTTAGAAGGATGGCAGATGTCCCCGGTAACAACTTCAATATATTTCAGTCAAATTTTCAATTTTCATTTATTCATTGGAAAACAATCCTTTACTTTCATGACTTTCATGTTGCTAAGTAGAACACAGACAAATTTTGAAATAAGAAGCTGAATAATTAGTTTACACTTACCATATTGACAAATCTGCATGTATGTTATAGAACCATGTGTAATAACAGCTGATGAAAGCTTTGGATTAATCCAAGAAACATTTATATTGGGATTTGATATTTACACTCTGAGTTTGGAACTACTTACTACATATATGTATTTGATTCCATAGCAAGGGAACAACATTATTTTGTGGTTGTAGTGTATACCTAAGATGTTTTGTAAGCACAAAATACTTTACTGATATGTAAGAGTATGACTACTTTATTTGGAACTCCTTGTCATTTGATATTTCACTTGTCATTAATGGCAAGCATTGAAGAATATAAATACTCAGATTGCAAACCATTACCATGAGCTACTCCCAGTACCTGGGTGTCAGTTTGTCATTGTACAAAATCCCAGTACCTGGGTGTCAGTTTGTCATTGTACAAAATCCCAGTACCTGGGTGTCAGTTTGTCATTGTACAAAATCCCAGTACCTGGGTGTCAGTTTGTCATTGTACAAAATCCCAGTACCTGGGTGTCAGTTTGTCATTGTACAAAATCCCAGTACCTAGGTGTCAGTTTGTCATTGTACAAAATCCCAGTACCTGGGTGTCAGTTTGTCATTGTACAAAATCCCAGTACCTGGGTGTCAGTTTGTCATTGTACAAAATCCCAGTACCTGGGTGTCAGTTTGTCATTGTACAAAACCCCAGTACCTGGGTGTCAGTTTGTCATTGTACAAAATCCCAGTACCTGGGTGTCAGTTTGTCATTGTACAAAATCCCAGTACCTGGGTGTCAGTTTGTCATTGTACAAAATCCCAGTACCTGGGTGTCAGTTTGTCATTGTACAAAATCCCAGTACCTGGGTGTCAGTTTGTCATTGTACAAAATCCCAGTACCTGGGTGTCAGTTTGTCATTGTACAAAATCCCTGTACCTGGGTGTCAGTTTGTCATTGTACAAAATCCCTGTACCTGGGTGTCAGTTTGTCATTGTACAAAATCCCTCTACCTGGGTGTCAGTTTGTCATTGTACAAAATCCCAGTACCTGGGTGTCAGTTTGTCATTGTACAAAATCCCAGTAACTGGGTGTCAGTTTGTCATTGTACAAAATCCCTGTACCTGGGTGTCAGTTTGTCATTGTACAAAATCCCTGTACCTGGGTGTCAGTTTGTCATTGTACAAAATCCCTGTACCTGGGTGTCAGTTTGTCATTGTACAAAATCCCTGTACCTGGGTGTCAGTTTGTCATTGTACAAAATCCCTGTACCTGGGTGTCAGTTTGTCATTGTACAAAATCCCTGTACCTGGGTGTCAGTTTGTCATTGTACAAAATCCCTGTACCTGGGTGTCAGTTTGTCATTGTACAAAATCCCTGTACCTGGGTGTCAGATTGTCATTGTACAAAGTTTCATTTAATGTAATTTTAGTTGTCTTTAATTTGTTTCCATTTAGTGTATTGTTACTGTACTTTTTGCCAGTTGTCTTTTATTTCTATGTATGTATGTATGTATGTATGTATGTATGTGTGTGTGTGTGTGTGTGTGTGTGTGTGTGTGTGTGTGTGTGTGTGTGTGTGTGTGTGTGCGTGCGTGCGTGCGTGCGTGCGTGCGTGCGTGCGTGCGTGCGTGCGTGCGTGCGTGTGTGTGTATATATATATTTATTTATTTATTTATTTATATATATTTTTTTTTTTTTTTGGGGGGGGGGTGGTCCATGTTCAAAGGTGTTTGTCACCTGTTTGGACTGCTTGAGTAATGTCAAAGTGAAATTAAAAAAAATAAATAAATGAATAAATATGGTATTTCTGCATGTACAAGATGTTTCATACCAAGACATTGGTTTATTTTGTCTTACATTTATACTTAAAATGAGATGAAAGAGAATCAATGAAATTCCAATTTTTATGAAAGTAAAACTTTCAACAGTGATGTAGCTTTTGCCCCAAAATTTCAATTTTGAATTTATTTTGAGAATGCATCATAAATGGAAACTATATTTTTGAGAGATAAATGTGATTTATTTTGTGACTATAGGTTTAAGTACTCCTCCAACCTGCTGGGCAGTCATATCAGAAGATAGACAGTCACAGATATTACTAGCCAAAGAAGCAGAACTGTTCTTACTAGATCATGGTGGTCAGTATTCACAGTTGGTATGTATCAACAGATTTAAATCTATCTTATTTTATCCTAGTGCAAACAGAGTTTATTTGTGTTTGGGATACGTTTTTGGGTGCGTATTTAACAGATAATTGCAATATTCTACTTACTGAAGCATACCTAACAGTGACTTGCAAGTAATTGAACACAAACCAGTTGTGAAGATATAGCTTACAAACGATCTGATGACATAATATGTTATAGATATAACAATGTTGAGGAAACTGTAGACTCTCTCACAGTCCTTTGGACCATCGCTAAAAGGACTACTTTATATGTACCGATATCTACAGCATAATTGTACCTGAATATCCTTGTACTGTGGGTCCTCTTTGGCTACATAGGATTAGTCATTTGTTGATATGTTACTATGACTCTGTGTTATTGCGACACCACAAGCATCACAGTAACATGTCAACAAATGATTAGTCCTATGTAGCCAATGAGGGCCCACAGTAACGGTACAAGGATATACTAGTACAATTATGTGGTAGATATCTGTACAATATAAAACAGCCCTTTTAGTTTGCTTCCGAGGACTGCTGGTGAGAGAGTCTACGGAAAATCATACTGTGCAATCAAGTGTTCTAACAATTCAGGAAGACAATTTGAATGTTATAGAAGACATACACCACATCAATATTAATATTAACATTAACATTAGCATCACATTATGTGAAAAGTAGTTATTGTTATAAATGATGTTATGAACTTGCCACTAAATTACAGGACAACGTATGGACATCAATTACCAGCACAATAGTGTTGGTGGGGGGGGGGGGGGGGGGGGGCGCTATGTCTTCAAATGCAGAAGACTTGTTCTGACTTACATTGTTGGTTATCTTGACTTAGTGAGACAAAGACCTTCTGTGATTGAGGTAACAGTTAATGAAGTCATCACTTTACTTTCATTTTCTCTTCCCCCAATACCAGACTCCACCAATGACAGTAGAAGTGAATGCTTTCATTGAGATGTCGGTGTCATTCAATCATAAATTTCTAGCTTTATTCACTGACAGTGGTCTACTATGGATAGGATCAGCTGATTTACAGGTAAGAATACTGGTTGATATGTGAGTCATCTGGTAGTTGATATGTGAGTCTTCAGACGACAAAATTGATCTTAAAGTGGCCATATGAATGAGGATTGGGTATTTATTTTGGATTTTAATTATAAAACAATTTTATCTTGACTTCTTACTTGAAAAATCAATGTGAAACTACATATACCAATTCCGTGTTTATAACTCATTAAATTGCACATATGTAAAACTATTGTTATTGTATGTACAATAACAAACACATTTTACACATTTTTTTACATTTTTTTTTAGTTTTTTGCAATTAAAGTTACAAACACAGACTTAGTCAATGTTGTGTCACTTTGATTTTTCAAATGGAAGCCATGATAAAATTGTTGTATAAATTTAAAATTCAAACTAAATACCCAATCCTTATCCATATGGCCATCCAAGATAAATCAAGTAATCAACTGATTTTTAGACATGGCAGTAAATCTACATTGGAGATGTTTGTGTTTTCATGTTCCATACACATTCTACATGTTAATTAAACTTGTGTTTTTTTCATACATGTATTATATTAAATTACTAAAAAATCTACAAAATGTGTAAAAAGTTTGTTATCGTACATTAGAAAGTTATTTGCAAACAAACTGGATAAACTCAGGTAATCACCATATCACACCCTGTCTGTGTATGCATATCTCACTTTCTCCTATATTGAAATATCACCATGCTCAATTGCATATTAAATAGTTTGATGTGTTTACTTGTGAGTACAAGTGGTTACTAGATTTTAGATGTTCTTGCATCATGCTTAATTTGTGCACATTAGTGTCCCTAACAAGTTCTTTTAAATTCAAATGTGAATAATTTCAGAAAAGATATTGTGAGTTTAACACTAAATCTCAAGCAAGACCAAAACAGCTAGTATGGTGTGGAGCTGGTGCAATTGTAGGGTACTGGGAAAACCTGCTTTTAATGGTAGGACCAGATAAAGACTGGGTGAAATACAACATGGATAGTGCAGTTTACATGGTACCTGAGTTAGATGGACTGAGAATCATTGGTAGATATACCCATGATTTCTTACAGAAAGTACCTCGTAAGTCAATTAAATAAATTAGTAGATACCCATGGACAAAGACATTTACAACGCCACAATATAACTAAGAATATAAAATCTGCATAAAATTTCTCTGGTTAAAAATCAACCACATGTAATATGTGACCACAATGAACACTGCAAGTATGCCAGCAAATACTTCAAGTAGAGTATACTACTATTGCACTCATGTTTAGTATACAGCATGTTTCAAGTTACCGTTCAACGGCTCTAGTTTCCTACAACCACACTGAAACCAATAAGAAACTGTATATGCAACACTTTAAAATAGCAACATTGAATGAATTAATTTTAGTTTCTTGCTATATTTTGTCTAAATGAAATGAACGAATGCGCCACCATGCAGACATCAAATACAGACATCAAAAACATTGACGCCTGCGTGTCTGCATCTAGTTGCAGCAGTACGTTTAAATGTTAGTTTTTTTATTTAGACATTATGTAGCAAGAAATTGCAATCTTGCTACCCAAGTGTAGAATATGCAGTTTCTCAAATTGGTTTCTGTGTGGTTGTATCAAACAGAGCCATTGAACAATAACTTGAAGCAGGCTGTACTATAGCATGGATATTAACACACCATTTTTTTCTTCGCCAGAAATGGTTGAGTTAGTATTCAAGATCGGATCTATGGCTCCTGGTGCAATGTTATATGAAGCATCCAGAGAATTTCAGGCAAGTTTTTCACATTCTTATGTATGTGTATTGAACATTTAGTAATACACCCTTGAACTTATCTGTATCAAAAATGAGCTTAAAAAGTAAATTAATTTATTATCTGGGAAATAACAGTTGCAGGTCAAGGGTATATAGTATATTGTTTATGTCATTACATTACATTACAGTGCTTTTATTTGAACGTTGAATCATGATTTGTTAGACAACATTATATGGATTTATTATGATCTAACTTGCTCTGATACAATGATGTAAATATGAAGTAAGTTATAGTAGTCACAACATTGTCTAGACAGTGACAATTCAAAAGACAGTGTGTTTTGATGACAGGCACACAGTCTTAGTTGACAAATTAAACCAAAGCATATCAGTACAAACAGAATGGTACCTAACATCAATAGCCTGTAAAGGACGTAACCCAATCTTGGTGACAGAGTTGTGAAACACGAGTAAATACCCATGATACTGTATTTGTTCAAAGTACATTTCACAAGTTAGTATGATTAATGAATCCTATTGTGTTTTAGTTTAATAGCAATATTGGTGAATATAAGTATGTCTGTATCTTTAATCAGACTGGTGTAACAGCAACCAGTGCTAAATTTGAAATTTGTTACAAACTGAAGTTATCAGTAATACATGCACAATTGTGACACTTCATTGATCTAATTGTACCAAACTTTGTAGATAGACATACAACTACTGTAGTAATGTGTTGATTATATTGTGCAAGCTGATCACTCAATGTTCATTTAAAACCACTGTAAAATAATCAGGTCATAACGCTGTGTTAGTGCAATTGTAAATTGTGAGAACTATGCAAACAGTGTCTTTGCAGTGATGGTAGAGGTACTGGTAGATAGGTGCAATTAGTCAATAGCACAAAGTTTCTGAATTCTTTATTTGACATTGTGGAAAGGATATATTTGCCGTAATGACCTTTCATCTGTAAACTGATGTCATGTGTTTTCTATCTGTACAACAGAAAGGAAGTCAGAAAGCAGATGAATACATAAGAATGATCAAAGACAGGTTACAAGAAGCTGTAGAACAATGTATTGTAGCCGCCGGGGCAGAACATGAACCAAATACACAGAGACTGCTTCTTAGGGTAAGTAATCAATGACATGTAATTATGAGATTTTGTTGAAAAAAAAGTGATTGATGTGGTTGGATATAACGTGTGATATTTATGAAAGGGTCAACATAATAATGATAATTCTAGAATGAATGATTCATCATTGTCAGGTGCTCCTGTTAAGTATTAGCTAAACATATTATTAAGTAATCATTGCAAGCACTCTCACATGCAGTTTCTCACTATTAAGTTTGCCATTTTCGACAAAGTGCATGTTGAGCACTTTCATGTGCACTTTGTCAATTTTTAGACTCTTACATAACTTTTACGATTGAGTGATTAAAACAATGTACACTACAATGAATTTTTTAGTGTACAGTGAGTCAAAGAAGTTGTAATTGCTGCACAGTAACCAAGCCTTGATGCTTCAATTCCAAACTTCTATTGATTTTAGGTGGAACAAATTCATGCTATTGTTCATTTCCTTCAAGAACAGTTCATTAATTTTATGAATTTTCAAATGATAAATTACTAGTAAGTTCTTACTAAGTACTATCAACTTGATTGTTTCAAACAGACTGGTGAATGGATTGTTGCATTTTTTTTTTTATCAACAGGCTGCATCATTTGGTAAATGTTTCCTGGGTGACATGAGACCAGAGCCATTTGTCAACATGTGTCAGATGTTACGTGTATTGAATGCAGTCAGAGACTATAGAATAGGAATGCCATTGACATATATACAGTATCCTTTGTTTAGTGTCTATATATAATAGTTTAACTTATTTTGTTGGGATTATTGATTAGAAAATATCAATCTCATGAAAGTAGAGGAAGCAGTATAAAGGTGGAGGGAGGGAAGAGTGGGGAACAGAGAAAGGGAGGGGGTGGATGGACAAACAGACAGCTAAACAGACAAACATTTAGATGAGAGACAGACAGACAGACAGGCAGGCACTCAGATGATAAAGACTGGGAGAGGATGGGTTCTAGGTGGGAGAAGAGAATGAAAGGGTGAAATGGAGTGGGCAGATGTAAATAGCATCCATAGACATAGAGCTCTTATTAGAATATGAAAGTGACATTATGGTAAAGGACAGTGTAAAGAGATCTACTCAATGTTTTATATAAGATCCTTAGACATTATCAATGTTGAAGATATCAACTAAGGTGTACTGGAGAATACATGACCTTGCTATGAAATACCAGTGATCACTTGAGTTAGTGTAGCAAACCATGGTCAATATTGTCTCCTAGCTTGATAGTTTATATTTAGATTCACTTTAATTTCCTTAGTTAGATTGTAGACTTGAACACTTGACACTGTCAGTTCTCATTGACAGGTATGTTGAAATCTTATTTTTGGACCATACAACATCACCCCATCGTTAAAAAATATGTTTTTTGTCCCAACACAGAGTACCTGACATTCTTGAGTGAATTATTCAGATTTGTCAACAAAATGATCCCCTTTTTCAGAATCTTGACTTAAACTGATGTATTTGCTAGTTTGAAATTTCTGGTATTTATATGTTGTTTTGTGTTGTGTTGGAAAAAAACAACTTTCATTTCAACATTCACCCATATTTCTGTATAGTAAGCTGTATGACAGGTATAACAATGGTTACATTAATTCATAATTTATTTAATATTTAGAATAAGATCCAGAGATGCATCTTTCATGACAGTTTTCTAAAAAAAAAAATATTTCTGTCTAATTTAGGCTCATCTTCCGACATGAATGGTGTCTCGCAATCCGTATTTGTAAATATTTGAAAATGCCTGAAACTGAAGGAGAGAGTAGAATACTTGCACACTGGGCATGTTATAAGGTATGATCAGGTTTAAAATGATTGTATTATTGATTTTATTTTCCTTTTGTATGTACTGTACTACAATGTATTATGTACTCACATTGGGATGTGTGCTTTGTTTGCCATGTTTTGTACTACAAGTTCATGTACTTTGCTCATATAAGTGTGAAAGCCACAGATAGCACTGCAAGTACTCATACAAGTACCCTGACTATGTCATATTGACACTCACATGATGGATTTTCTTATTATCTCGTTATGCTTTATGCGTTTAAAAGGGAATGTACCGGCTTCAACAGCAAAAATGTAATTTTAAATTTTAGAATGTCTGAAAACCAATCGAAGTTACTGTTTAATATGTGTGCAGTATTGTAGATATTGATGTTGTGAAAATAATAATGTAGATATTTTTATGATTGCAGGTACAACAGAAACAGCAAGATGATGAGGAGATAGCTAGAGCCATCCAGTCTAAGTTGGGTGATACACCTGGTATATCGTACTCTGAGATAGCAGCTAAGGCATCAGAGCATGGAAAGACAAAGCTTGCTATTAGAGTAGGTCTTATGTAATTTGTAATATAGATGTGAAGATACTTTCTGATTGACAAGAAAGATCTTAAGCTGTAGTTACCAACAAAAAGTTATAGATGTATTTGATGCAGTACAGGTTAACAACATGCCAAAAACCAATGATTAGGCATATAGTTCTCATAAATTCCTAAACATACAATGTTGGTAACTTTTGATGGAAAATTACTAATCAGCATTAATTAAAGGAGAAAGCCAGTGTTTTGTAAACTGTGGGTGCTGAAGAGTTATTTTATCATTTTACATGATGTGTGGTTGTGTAGAAAAAGCAAGTTGAAAGCTGTCATTGTTATGTATATGTTCTTGCACTGTGGACACACATTGCCTTATTGAGGCAGTGCGAATCTATGGCCAAGTTTACTAAAATGTCTTGATTGGTATACCCCTTTAGTGCTTGTCATCTACATGAAATTTAATTGACTAAAGACCATAGATCTCCTGTCTAATTGTATATTATTCATCTCAAGCCAGTACGTTACTACAACTTGATAAACAAACTAGATTTACAACTTACTAGGTTTGTAGAAAGATTTTGTTCTTATCGCTGAAATTTGTGGTCACTTTCACAGCTGTTAGATTTTGAACCAAAGGCAGCTGAACAAGTGCCATTACTGATGAGGATGAACAGAGATGAAGTTGCTCTGAATAAGGCCATCGAGAGTGGAGATACAGATCTAGGTAGGTATTTTATATATTAATTTTCAGCTATTCCTGTTTGAAATATTCCTGAAAAAAATATAGTCTATTATTTTAGAAATGCCAGTCAACATACATGGCTACAAAAGTAACTACCAATAAGACTTAACTTATAAAAGCAGTTTTAAAAGTGTCAAAATCATGACCTGTAAGATATACCATGTTTGGGTGCCTTCATAGGTCTTACATACCCTTCAGAAGGTTGATAGAACAGAACAACCCAAAGTATCTTACAGTCTGTGAAGATTATGGCTGTAAGATATATATGCCATGTTGTGGTGGTGGTGGTGGTGGTGGTGGGGGGGGGGGGGACAACATATCTTACAGTCTGTGAAGATTATGACCTGCAAGATATATGTGCTATGTTGTGGTGGGGGTGGGGGGAGGGGGGAGGAGGGGGGTTTACAACATACCGGTATCTTAGAGTCTGTGAAGATCATTGATTTCAGCGACAGACTATAATTCTATTTTCACCTGTCATGTCAATGGAGGATGTGACAAGATCTCAATATAATGTCTGTGATTTTATTTTTTATTACAGAGTTTATTATCTATAATTAACGTTTTGCACTCTAAAATCTGAATATCTCTTTTCTTTTCATTTGCAGTTTATACAGTACTATTACACTTGAAAGATACTATGTCTTTAGGGGACTTCCTGATGACAATAAGAAATTTACCAGTTGCACAGAGTTTATGGATGCAGGTAAAAATACACAGGAATGGCTATTTGTTTATAACAAGTACAAATATCAAAAACCCATCAATCTACCACATGTAAAGATGATTCAATGATTTACTCCAACTGAAGGAGTTGAATTCCAGTTATGAAACAGTATATTTGAACTTTGAGTTAGTGTGTGTGTTTTTTCATATTCTTGAGTCTAGATGATCATATTTGAACTGGTGTGAGAGACATTAAGTTGCTGTGTTTGTGTTCTGTATTGCTGTGTATTGTGTTATCCCCAATGAAGCATACGTCATTGTAACACACCTAATCTGTTACGTTGTGATTTGTCAATATGTGGTTCCGCGTTATGTAGAATTATTGCACTGTTCAACACATGTATATGTATGATGTTGTGCTTGCAATCAGTCAACACATCGCTGTTGTACTTTTGTGAGAATGGATACTCGTTGCTTCTAGGTTGATAGTTATGTAAATGAAAACTTCCTGAAAAAAATTATTGAATGTGTTGTCAGTATCTTGACAGGTGTAAATACAACAGTTTGTTGCCATGTGTCTCATCTAAACATGTGAAATATGTTGTACTTTGATAAACACTAATCTAGAGTTGTTCTACCATTTATTGCAGTTTTGTCGAGAACAGAATAGAGAAATGTTAACAGATCTACATTACCAGAATGATGATTTTATGGAGATTGCTTATGACAAAGTTACTAATAGTTACAATGAAATAGTAAGTACCCTCACCCCTCACTCTCATAACTATATACTTTGTTAATAGATACCACTAAATGCACAGTTATGTGTACCGGTGTGTTGGTTGGATAGCTCAGAGCATGTAGTAAGGATTTGCCTTTCTGCTGTCTTGTTTGCAGCCAAGTTTGAGAAGGAGCTTGTGAACAATTTTTGTTGTGCGCAATCTTTCATTGCTGTGTATGTAAAAGTGATTATAATAGTTATGTTGTGTCATCTTTCATTGCTGTGTATGTAAAAGTAACTAATAGTTATATATACACATATACTTGTTTCTCAGCGTCTTGATTCAAGATTAAGTGCTCTATATGATGCTGTGGACAACTTCAACAAAGCAAAGAATTCACAGGATAGCAATGTCAAAGCCAAGGGAGAATTTTATGCCAAGGTAGGAGTCCAGCTTTTGTTATATGTATGCCTTCAACATGCATGTGATGTCATGATATTGTTTCAGAAATAAACATCTTAGATGGTAACTGGAATGAGTGAAGCTTTTATTACATGGTTTGATATATACAATTTCATGCACTGTCTTGCTGTTGTTTCATTTAGGAATATCAAAGGTTAGATGATGTGGTTTTTAGGGGTAAATGTTATATGTTTTATCAATTGTTTCATGTAGTATTGTGCAGTTGACATTCATGTCCAAACTCTAGCCCTTATTTCTTCAAATTCTTCAGCAAAGTGATGAACAAGTGAAGTTAATGAGATACCAGAAGAGATTAGAAGAAGAACTACAGAAGCCATATTTAGATCTCTCTCTTCATGATACCATGTATGAACTGTTACTTCAAGGGAACACAAAATTATGTGAACAACTCAGAAAGGAGTTCAAAGTACCAGAAAAAAGGTAATTTATAAACAGTAATCTATGGTAAGCAAGTTTTGAATATACAGCGACAATTAAACACTTTTGAAATAGTTGCAAACCGTAATACTCAAATTTATGTTAGGGCGGAGGGCTGGTGTGGAGGTTGTGTGGGAGGGCTGGTGTAGAGGTAGGGTGGGAAGGCTTGGGTGCAGGTAGGGTGAGAGGGCTGGTAGGGTGGAGTGCTGGTGTGGAGGTTGTGGATGTAGGGTGGATGTAGGGTATGTGGCTATGTAGAGTTTGATGCATGCATGCATACAAGCTTTACTGTTTCACATAGTGTATGTAACAGAATTTTTACCCTACAGCATTAAGTATTCTTTGGCTATACTTCCTTAAGGTGTAAATAGATTAAAATGTAACTATGTGTTTAAGTGAACAGTAGATCACTGATATGAGTTTTAAAAAAAACCCCAGTGAATATGTATAATTTTGACATTGAAGGTATGATATTTAAACCTAACCAATATTAGTTCGTTTTTTTGACAATATTTTTAATTGAAATGTGCAAATTTATCAAACAAAAGCTGTAGGTAATAACACAAAATGAAACATTGGAACACAAGAACCGTTTATATGTGCAATTGTAAAGGCAGAGATAAATATTTCTATGTACATTTATTTAATTATCAGGTTTTGGTGGTTAAAGATTGAAGCATTAGCAGAAATTGGAGACTGGCCAGAGTTAGACAAATTTTCTAAAAATAAGAAATCACCTGTAGGTTATGAAGTAAGTATTTAATTTATTGTATATCCCATAATTTTTTAATGACACATCTTGTAAAATCCGCTATCAATCCTTACAAAGATAGTTTAATATCATCATGGGACATCAAGGGATGATCACATAATGTCACACAATCTCAATAACTGAACTTTGTTCGTTTTAAGGGGGAAGGGTCTAACGTCAATGCCATTGGTGAACTTCATTTTTGCACTTCTGATAACCAAATTTTGAAAACTGTATTTACTACTGAGATTTTGATAAGTGACTACTAATGTGGTATACTGCGTCGGGTTTCCTGTTAGTATTTTAATGTGTTTACCATGTTTTTATATTGTATTGATTGTAGTCGTTTGACTGTTACAATTTTCACCATGGTTATATTGAGTTTGGGAAAAGAAATGATGTTTCAACCTCCCCACAAGAGGTCTTCTTTAGGGTAGAGTAATATAGTGCATCAAGCTAGTAAAAAATGACAACAGAGAATGACCTTGGTTATACACCATATTTAAACGTGTCTTCATCACACTTGTGAACATTTGTCTAGGGGGAGGGGTGAGGGGTTTTTACCTAAATAAACAAAGTTCATTTATTGAGCTTGTATGACATTGTGTGGTTGTCCCTAAGGAATACTCGTGTACTGCCTGTGTTTTCACCTATTTGTCAATAAAATGTAATGGGTGACACACCTTGAGGTCAACCATAATCATGAAATTTGTCATTCTGATGATTGTTAACAAGGATAGATTGTTCATGTTTTCTTTCCTATATATTCATTCTTTGTGATCCCTACCTCATCTTGTACATCATCAGTATAAAAACACGGCTTTCTAGTCAGTGCATTCTGAGCTTTGTAATTAGACATTGTAAACCTTAACGACTTGTCTCTTACATGCAAATTATACAACATCAGCAAAGATATTAGACAGTGTGACCCAGACACAGACAGTGTTACATCAAAGAAACCACAATTGTCCAAATGATGTCTGTTGATAGTAGAAATTAGCCTACTGAGTATTTTTATGTCTCTGATGTTAAGAAGACAGGAATACATCAGAAAATAACTTTAATGTGGTGTTTTGTTTTTCAGCCTTTTGTAGAAGCTTGCATCAAACATCAGAATAGATTTGAAGCATGTAAATATATACCACGTGTATCACCAGAGAATAAAGCCAAGATGTACATCAAAGTAGGGTGAGTAGATGTAGTACTTGTTAGCAAGACAGTATATTTATCAATCTGATGAAAATCTGATGTGGTGAATACGGCTTGATTTCTTTATTACCTATGTTTCCTTCGTTTAGTGTCATATGTTTTCAATTTTGTTTTTCTGGGAGTGATTGCCGAAACAACAAAAATTGAAAACAACATAGGAAATAGAGATAAAAAAGAAATCAAGATTTATTCACTTCATCAGATCATTTTAATCAGTTTGTTATATTTATATAGCCAGACTATCAGTGTTGTCATAGGCCCTTACATTCTTTCAATTATTTATCTCGGTAACCATAGTAACATAGATAATGTATGTAGGCCTATCTCAGTTTCTAAACAACATTCAAACATAATTCACTCCAGGGTTAACTTCTCTATTATGATATTACATATTCAGCAACTGTTGACTTGGAATTTTTAAAAGATGTGCATTCTGATTTAGAATTAATATTATAATATTAAATCACAAAGAATATGTGTTGAATTTTCATGAATATTAATGATAGACTGACACCTGTTCAAAGCTTAGGCGAACCCTGATATATCATATCAACAGTTTAGCTACTAACACTTCCCTCACAAGCAGATTGTAATCTTCCTACTTCAGTCAAAGTTCATGAATAGGGTCAAAGTTCAAGTTTGTGATGGTCTTTATTTTGGGTTTTCTATGTCAGTGATCTGAAGCAGGCAGCTATAGCAGCTTATCAACAGAAGAGTGAAACAGACTTGGTCATTATTTTGAAAAAGTGTGGTGGGCAAGATAGAGCACTTCAAGAAGAAATCCAGGCAATGAGATCACAGCTAGTGGCAAAGAGATGAGATCACAGCTAGTGGCAAAGAGATGAGATCACAGCTAGTGGCAAAGAGATGAGATCACAGCTAGTGGCAAAGAGATGAACACACTATAACATGGAGACTATATTTGTACATTGTGCTGGTATTGATACCTCAACAGCTTTTATTTTGAATGCCAAACATACCATGTTGGCATAGCAACAAGCAATTATTATCACCTTTACAAAACTTTAATTGGCCTGTAATTGAAATGGGACTTTGATATTATCTCTCTTTATTATCTCAAACATCAAACTGGTGAACAAGTCCACAAGTGTGGATGAAAGCTTCAGTTTTTGCTTCCCCTAAATATCAACCATGTGTACTGTTTCAATAGGTAAAATGTTTTTGTTGACACAGTAAGCTACACAGATGAGCTTGCATCAATATCTCTATTGATTCACTCTCACATTCACTTGACCTAGTAAAAGTACCTTTGTTAAGTATATGTATGGTACAGTAACATATTCATTACTGGTATACCAAACACTTGAGGAATGAAAGCTACCAATAATATACATGTATATAATTTGTTAGTTGTCCAAAAAGCCTCATAAGTAATAATAATATAATAATGTTGGTTTTTATATAGCACTTTCCCACTTTGTGCTCAAAGCACTTTACAGTTATTACCCCTGGTTCGGAGTGATAGTGGCACAACAGCCCTTTATACTTCATCAACTCCCGGGGCAGCATACAATACATTGCAGCCTTTATAAACAAATAGGATTAAAGCATTCACATTGCAGCCTCTATCCTACCAGGTCCTCAGTTATATAGCTGGGTTGACTGAGGCACAGTTATGGTTGAAATCTTGCCCAAGGACTTTAGCCACTCAGAAACAAATGACAGCGATTAATCCATAATAATCCATACTTTGTACAAGTGAAATATTAATTTGGTATTTAGTGTTTAATATGTCATTGATAACATTTATTACCCAATACTACTCCCAGGATACTACATGTATATAGTGTATATGTTTGGATTAACATTTCTGTTGAAGGAAGGAAGGCTAATGGGACAGTTCATGAATCAAAAGTCATGTTTAGATGAAATCCTCACCAAATCAAGTGTCCTAAAGTGTGTGTGATATAATAAAGCAAGCAAGACAGACAGACACGAACAGTCCTCACAATCAAGCAAATGTTCAACTTTGTGTGTTTCCCAGCATTGATACTTTGATGTGCTCTAAATCTGTCTCTGGTATTTGTCTGTTTTGTATCTGTTTTAATTAGTAAGATAAAATCCTGCACGAGAGCAAGTATGTCTTGAATGTATGTTTTGGTTTTTAAAAAAAAACATTTTCAGTGAAAACTGTGCTTAGTGTACTATTATGGAAGTAACTGAGAGCAGGTTCTGTCTGTGGAGTTGACCCCACTCACTCGTCACTGATCAGTTTGCATTCACTTCTTGATGATCATTGTGAGATACATTCATCATCTTAGCCGAGGTAGAATTCTGCAGTAATGATGTCAATTTATATTGCATCTGTATTAGAATGACATTAGAATGTTAATCATGTACAAGATTTGCCTTCAGGAGGAGAATAGGAGTAGACTGTGTTATGATTTTATTGAACAACATGGAAACAGATGTATGCATTTATAGAATAAAATCCTATTACAGATATCTCTGTTATTTGAATTGTGTCATACATTGCTGTGTTTTTTGTTTGGAAAGTCACATTCAGGCATGTATAATCAACAAATACTGTCACAGGTTGCCACTTTTCAATTGAGGAATACACCAAACCTGTATTTCAGAGTTATGGTGTACTTCTCTTTACAGAAAATTACATGTTATACCTTGATCATTCTACATCAGGCAACACACAATATTTAATATTTTTCTCTATTTTTCTCCAGCCTGAAAATATTTATGACATAAAAGTTTTGTCAATACTTGCATGTCTTCAACTTGTAGTGACAAGGCCCCTTATGTCATCATATTTTCCTCAGCTAGTGACAAGGCCCCTTATGCCACTCATTTTTCCTTGGTTAGCAACAAGGCCCCTTATGTCACTCATTTTTTCTCAGCATGAAAAAGCCTGTGTGTCACTTATTTTCTCCTTGGCTAAATGAAGAAAATATTAGGGAATAAGATGTAATTGTAGACTACGATGCAAAATGTTAATAATACTCATATAATGTGTTCCTACAGGAATACCACCCTTTTTAACAGCAATTTGTGACATTGTGTATTTGACATGTCACTGTTGTGCTGCTTGAAAACATCAAGAATACAATGCTAGTTATGTGAACATGATGTAGTAACCCATTGTGCAATTTAACTCAACCGTGTACATATTGCACAATAACTCAAATCAACACAAATAAATATTAATTTCGTACAAGTGTACTAACAAATACAGAAGAAAACGATTTGACGGGCAAAGTGTGGCATATTCGTCTTCGAAACTCCAAGTAACTGTAACCTTTAAGGTTTATTTCTATATTTTTGTAATGTGTACTGACTATAATGTCTTCAGCTGGTGGCACATGAACAAAGAGCATAATTTAATTATTGATTATAATTGAATTTCTGTCTGGGCATAAATTCAATCATAAAAAACTAAATATGCACATCACAAGGTATCTGAAATGTGTCGACAATACTGGGTATTCCATATTCTTTAGAAAGACATGACAAGGCAGTCTGGTCTATTGGGAATATTGGACAAAAATGGTGTTAAATAATACACTGTCTGGTTTCTTTGATCTCTGCTAATGACTTCGTACTAAAGCATTAAAACAAAGTAAATTGCTGTTAATTAACTCTATCCTGGCATCAAAAACAAAGTTTTCTCAGCATATGGTTTGTGAAAACATTAACATAGCATAACTTTTTTCAGGTGCTATTAAAACGTGTGACTTTGAAATGAGTGACGTGAAACAAACAATAGCGGTCAGTTCAATCTGGTTAAAATCTGATGTAGATGTCGGCTAATCGTTCATTGCTATTTTATCTTCGTTATTTTGCCTGAATTGACCTTCTTGGTACATGTTTACATTTTTTAGCCTGATCGCCTCCTCTACGATCAGGCTAAAAAATGTAAACATGTACCAAGAAGGTCAATTCAGGCAAAATAACGAAGATAAAATAGCAATGAACGATTAGCCGACATCTACATCGGATTTTAATCAGATTGCGGGCAGTTGTAAATGGTAAAAACAATAATCTTAGTTCTTTCTTCCTTGCTATTCTTAATTTTCTTGAAAACGAGGCCGGTTACGAACCGGACTTTCAATATTCTAAATAATGTCCATAACCCACACTCCACTATGTAGTACGACTACTACAGGGCAATTCCAACAAATTTGAGCAAGTGTGTGAGACTGGATATCATCAAGCTTTCCAAAGCAAACTCTTATTGGATCATCCGGCATGATATCAGCCCCTGTACAGAACCGTAGAATATACTTCAGAGTTTGGCCATTTACTTCTCTGAGATGCCCATTGAAGGTGGTTCGCGACGGTCTTGTCCTCGCTACTCATGGAACAGGGAACAGTATTTTTTTAAATTACTTTCCTCGTTGTATGTAGTCTTTTTCTCATCGTAGATTCGTGCGATAGCCACAGCATCCATTCCGTTGGCAACATATCGGAGTATGGGTTTCCATGAATCTGCTACAAACGCCGGCTCCTGCACTAGCTCTTTATGTATTATTTCCAAGATTATCTTTCGAATGTTGTCAGCCCTTGGTATCTGTCTACATTGATGGTTGTCAAGGAAATCGACAAGTTCGTCTTTGTCTACTCCCTGAAAGCTATCGATGGCTTCTTCTATTAACTCCCGTTCACTTTCTGATACAAAAAATAGGTATGTATCCAGCAGGTCGCGTGGGTCATCGAAAAGCACACTCTGGATGAAGGACGGGGCCAACGCAATTGGAAAATAACTGGCTTGCTGCCAACCCTTTACAATAATTCGCGCAACCGCCTCCCACTTATTACGGGAGTAATCGTGTCTCAGCAAAGGTACTTTGTATGTGTTTCCCATCGTGCATCGTTCTTAAAAATCATAGGTAGATTATATATAATATAGATAATAGATAATAGATAATAGGTAGATTTGATATGAGAGTGTCATAAAGGGTGACCCTAAAACGAATGACAACCTGAATGACGGAAAACGAATGACAGCATTTCTAGGTGGTAAACAGTGGAATGACACCCTTTTCTACATTCATTTAGTTGAATGACACCCTCTACACTGTAGAACCCCTGGAATGACAGCCGCCACTCTATAAAATAAGTGGAATGACAGCATTTTCAATGCTTTAGAACTGGAATGACAGCATTTCTAGGTGGTAAACAGTGGAATGACACCCTTTTATACAATCAGTTAGTTGAATGACACACTCTGCACTGTAGAACCAGTGGAATGACAGCCGCCACTCTATAAAATAAGTGGAATGACAGCATTTTTAATGCAGAGTGTGTCATTCAACTAACTGATTGTAGAAAAGGGTGTCATTCCACTGTTTACCACCTAGAAATGCTGTCATTCCAGTTCTAAAGCATTGAAAATGCTGTCATTCCACTTATTTTATAGAGTGGCGGCTGTCATTCCACTGGTTCTACAGTGTAGAGGGTGTCATTCAACTAACTGAATGTAGAAAAGGGTGTCATTCCACTGTTTACCACCTAGAAATGCTGTCATTCCAGTTCCAAAGCATTAAAAATGCTGTCATTCCACTTATTTTATAGAGTGGCGGCTGTCATTCCACTGGTTCTACAGTGCAGAGTGTGTCATTCAACTAACTGAATGTAGAAAAGGGTGTCATTCCACTGTTTACCACCTAGAAATGCTGTCATTCCAGTTCCAAAGCATTAAAAATGCTGTCATTCCACTTATTTTATAGAGTGGCGGCTGTCATTCCAGTGGTTCTACAGTGCAGAGTGTGTCATTCAACTAACTGAATGTAGAAAAGGGTGTCATTCCACTGTTTACCACCTAGAAATGCTGTCATTCCAGTTCCAAAGCATTAAAAATGCTGTCATTCCACTTATTTTATAGAGTGGCGGCTGTCATTCCACTGGTTCTACAGTGCAGAGTGTGTCATTCAACTAACTGAATGTAGAAAAGGGTGTCATTCCACTGTTTACCACCTAGAAATGCTGTCATTCCAGTTCCAAAGCATTAAAAATGCTGTCATTCCACTTATTTTATAGAGTGGCGGCTGTCATTCCACTGGTTCTACAGTGCAGAGGGTGTCATTCAACTAACTGAATGTAGAAAAGGGTGTCATTCCACTGTTTACCATCTAGAAATGCTGTCATTCCAGTTCCAAAGCATTGAAAATGCTGTCATTCCACTTATTTTATAGAGTGGCGGCTGTCATTCCAGTGGTTCTACAGTGCAGAGTGTGTCATTCAACTAACTGATTGTAGAAAAGGGTGTCATTCCACTGTTTACCACCTAGAAATGCTGTCATTCCAGTTCTAAAGCATTAAAAATGCTGTCATTCCACTTATTTTATAGAGTGGCGGCTGTCATTCCACTGGTTTTACAGTGCAGAGGGTGTCATTCAACTAACTGAATGTAGAAAAGGGTGTCATTCCACTGTTTACCACCTAGAAATGCTGTCATTCGTTTTCCGTCATTCAGGTTGTCATTCGTTTTAGGGTCACCCTGTCATAAATCCCACGGAAAATATGTAGTTTCCTGTGAAACCGAATAAGGAAATGAAAAAGGAAACAGGAAACGGGAGCCAACTTCACACACCCCAATAGGGGCACTATTTGGCCGTTCAAAACAAAACTTACAATAATAGATTACAAGAGACTCTGAATATATGAAATGACAATGTATTCTCACTTGTCAACATAAATAAACAGCTGATACAAAACATAAATGTTCAGTACAAACAGCAAACACGAATTTACTTTCAAAACACTATCAAGTAATTTAAATGATTACAGAACGTTATTCCTAAATGAAATTACGTCTCTTATATCAAATACAAAGTATGAACAGGCTATTTAAATCGACCGGATATAAAATGGGACGACTTGTCCTCAAAACTAAATATTACTGGCAAGTGTAGATAAAGTATTAATGCGTTCAGACTAAAATGCTAGCTATAATAAAACTACCATGGAGTTACCTTACACTAGAATAGAGAAAAGAACGTTCACGTAGACAGAATAAACCGGATATCTTCGGACAAAAATAGCCAAGCAATTCACAGTCAAATACTTGTTCAAATAAAATTCACGATCGATGGCTGTTTTAGCAGTGATAGCAAACTTGTCGTATAATCCACTTATGTTACCTTGAAAATGATTTTCTCAAGACAAGTTTCTTTGTCAATGTTAACAACATGTACTCAAGGTAAGGTAGAAAGTCTTTTCTTGTCAAATAAGATATCCAAAGATATAATATCTTTTCAGTACTTAAATTCACTCATTTTATTCGTTTGTACTATGCCTATGCCTAGAGTAATATTGCCGATCAAAAGACAACCCATCATTCATGTATGATTCCTTTCTTTTCATCATTTCAACAGAGAATCATGAAAAAAGTATTAATCAAAAGAATGACGAATTGAACAAATGGAAGACAGAACTTGAACAGAAACAGAGGGAAGTTTATGATAAACAAGACGAATTAGAAGAGAACTTCAAGATCTCGAGAATAGAAAAGAAATGCTCGACGGCACACAACAACAGCCAAAATGAACTTCGTACACAGAACGAGATCTATGATAAGAGAGATAACAGTCTTCAGGAAAACGCCCACATCAATTACTTTAGTCCGATGGGTATTGTTTCAAATGTTGTACTTGGTTTAATCCGGGTTCAGAACTATTTGTCAGCAATTATTCAAAACTAGTGACCTTACGGACACGTGAGCCTAATGAGGGAATGTATGTGACTGGAAGTTTGTATCGCACTCCGTCTCCATCTATGGCATCTGAGGTGAAAATTTCAAGTCACAAATTTCAAGTTTGTCTTTGGAACAAAAGCTGTACGTAATACATTGGATTACCAGCAAAGTTGTATTTAGCTTGAAGTTGTAGTATATTTATGAATATATGTGAACAAATACACATACATGGCATATGGGTATACGTATTTACTGTTATGTATATGAACACATATATACCATATGGATACATATATACACAGCCATGGTATTTTTGGCGCCCCCTATTTGTGTTTACTGCATACTCTTGTTTTTATTCCATCGGTTTAATTACGTGTGTATACTATACCAGTCATTTTGACTGTCAACTGCAACCTGTTGATACACAGGCCATGCATCTCGTGACACCCAGATTTACAGTTGATTCTTTGTAAAACTAAACAGTCAACTGGGTCGTCAGAGCGAAGAAGAAATGCTCCCTATGTTCACCTAAGTCAGAATGGTAAATTTGAACTATTTGTGGATGAGTGCTGTGCTGATGACGCATACGATACTGCATCCAATTCCATACTCCACATGAAAAAAGGATATGATCTCTGGTTTGACTTAGCGAAGAAGAGAATATTTTGGCAACAGGGGGCAAAGGATCTAACTTCAATGGTTTTCTCCTTTATTATTTCTATAATTTCCTTGTAAGCTTATTACATAATGTGTCATTTGAATAAAAAAGGCCAAAATGAAAAATATCACCGAGTTTTCGAGTAAACTTGTGTAATCTGTGATAGCGCCATACAGTGTCTTTAGAAGCCTGGATAGTCGACTTGGCAAGAGAGAGAATACTTAGTCCCGTCAACTATCCGGCCTACCACAGAGGCTATATTGTACATCGTGTGTTATATGTGGTATATTCTAATCCCGTCATTTAGTTAATTGTGTGTCAGTCTGCACACAGAGGCTCAGATGCAATAATCTGCCAATATATTGTTGAATATAAGTCGTTTACGGCACTTATAGTTAGGCCAAATAAAAGTGATACATGGTGTGTTTCAGGCAAAGGAGACCGGCCCTTGTCTAAACCGCAGACCCTAATTTTTTTTTTTTAAATACTCAATAAGGTAAACTTAAAGGCTGTGAATTTACTTGTCTTTTAGTCATTCATGTATTTTTGTATTCTTTCTCAGTTGACAGGTGTACATGATTCACTAGTTTTATATAAGGTATTATTAATCTACGCTTATCCACACCTCACCAAAATCGCGAAAAGTCTCGTGGGAAATTTGGCATTAAATCTTTTTACTGTTATAATTGATATGTCTATTAAGACGCTTCAGTGCACACGAGATAAAGTATGATAGAGAGAGAGAGTTTGAGTCGAGTCAGTCACTGACACAACTTACACAATTTATAATTTATCAAAATTTTTGAGTCATTTGCAACAAATCTCAATGGCCACACCCATGATCGATACAGACAGACGATTTCGCCATGCCTATTGATTTAACTAATCAATAGCGTTGTAGCACAACTAACTATAAGTAAAAAAAAATCACAATTGTTGCAGGCTTCCCAGGAAGCCCCAAATTTCAAAGTGAAAGTTAGAATCTTTGCAATAGTTTGATATATGCAGGGAAACAATTTGCAGGTGAAGGGAGGTCTTTCTATGTACCTCACCTTTCTGTACTGACTACTTATTCACGTAAGTTGGCGCTGATCTACAAACAAGTCAGAACAACCCTGGGTACATGGTACAGGTGAGATACACTTTCCTTGCTTACACATGCACAGTATTTTCAGTATTTATTGATAACACAGGACGATTTGCAGTACTAAAATATACCATAACGATCTAGCAGGTGACTCTGTTTCACGACCGGAAATATATCACCCTAACCCAGGGGGTAAACCTTTGGCAGTTTGCAAAAGTTGATAAAACCATCGTGAAAATTAATGCTCTCCTAATTTTTTTGTTGAGGTGTCATGATTAGATTGTTTGACAGATGGAGCTGCATTGTCTGCGGCCCGTTGGTCTAGTGGCATGATTCTCGCTTAGGGTGCGAGAGGTCCCGAGTTCAATTCCCGGACGGGCCCTGTAATTTTAGTGTCTTCGATGACTTAATGCCGTACGTGTAGATATTATGTCGGTATAAATGGTTTTACCAAAATCACATTGCATACCGGCAGCAGAGTTTTGAATGTCCTAAAATGGAAACCATCGCTCCATTGACTGATTATGCACGAAATGTGTTCGTATTTTGCACACCGGACGAGAAGCAAAAGTTTTAGCAAAACATTTCGTTTGAAACAAAAGTGAACTTCTTGCAAAAGAACTTTATAATTTAGGCAAGAAGTCAAAGTTGAATTAATTAAATATAAGACTTAATAACTAATTACGAACATTTTATATGCGTGAAAACAAAAAGGGCGGTAGAAATATGTGATAAATGAAATGCATCTCAGTTCATACACATTCCTCGTGTTTACACACCGATGATCGACAGCTACCCTCGGGTGTGAACCTAGTCTGGAAGGTAAGCTGTAAGTGACCGTGATAGCTGTTACGACCACTGTACACTTTTCCCTGTATTGTAGATGGTACTTAAAATTGTCTTGCCAAGTACTGTGCCAACATAGACTAGCACCCCAGTTTGCCTTTGTTCATGTCATCCATACACACTTTATTTGTGTTGTGTCCCATTTATAGTTCACATCATAAACGAAGGTGGTGTGTTTACTTGAGTGTACAGGGGCAAACTGACTTTAAACTACTTTCAAAAGCCGTGAACATTTAGACAGTTACATATAGGCTTTCATATTTTTTACTTCATTTATATTAGCTTACATTTTTCAATACCTGTAAGACTGTAGTTAAAGAAAAACAAAAACCTTGACATTGTTATGTTACCATCCAAATAACTTCAATGTTCTTTACGTTAACACATTCCAGATGAAAGGTCAAAGGTTATGGGTGATAGTTGTAATAGTCGTTAGAATTTAACAATTGAAACATTGTGTGTAATAATAAATATATTTCAAAGTTAGCCAATCTGTTTTATATATCTGTTCAAAATCACGTTTTAATATTATATTGATACATATATGTAATCTCGTTTACCCAGAAAGGTCAATGAAAGTTGGCCCAAAACATCAGGTGATGGGTACAATGTAATGCTTTGTAATTGTGGATTTCCATCATTTGGCACGCATCTACCATTTAAAACGTTAACTCACTTCTTTTGTATGCAATGTAACGACACATCTAAATGCGCATGCTCTGTGTTAGCGATAATTAAAATTGGTAATTAATGGTTGTCAAGAGAGATATCGTTTGAGAGGTTCAGAGTATTTATCATAGATGTTTTCAAAAGGATGTAAAATATATTCGAGTACTTACATTGTTGAATTAGCATTTATAAAAGAGACTTCATCACACAAGGTGAAATTTGCCATGAAAACCAAATTGCAAATAAAAACAGATGACGGATCTTTGGATCCCAATGTGAATATGAATCTATGTCGATCACAAAGTTTCATATATGAAGCTCAATCATATAGACTCGGTTAGAACAGGATTGACCCCGAAATATCTTTTCAATCCGTTTGTTTTTAATAGTCATGTATAGAACTAGATCCGGTCCCTATTCTATTTTTATTCCAGCCGGGGCTATGTTTTATCAAAATGTTTTTTTTTTCCATACAGTCAGTGTTGAATGAAACAAAGCGCCAAGTAATGTACAGAACATAACTTCTAGTACTCTTTCAAAGAAAAGGTTGAAAGGATACGTACTTTTATGATTTAATGGATCGACGTGCAAAGGATGACTTTTTTTGTATTGATTGTTGTTACTTGTTTTGTCTCATGTAAGTTTGATTTATGTCTGTGATTGAATTTTCTTTATTCTGTTCTATGTGAACCCAGTAGAAATAAGTTTTTAACTTATTCCACCGTGACTTCAGGTAGCAGATAGAGGAGAGAGTAGGCCGATTGAAATCAAACGTAAAATGTTACGCTACCCACTCATCCGAACTGTGGACGCTCAATCGTTCAACGTGGCAAGACGGCACATGCACACACTCTCAGAAGTATCTATACATACATACATACATACATACATACATACATACATACATACACACCTTATACATACATACATACATACATACATAAATACATACATACATACATACATACACACACACACATATATACATACACACATACACACATACATACATACATACGTACGTACGTACGTACAATATAAATATAACACTTAACATGTAACATGTGGAAAACCACTAACAATTTATTCTATAAATAAGTTAAATATGTACAATTGATAAAATTTCACCCATTCAATGTAATAAAAAATAACATACACGTTTTCTGAACTCAATTACTGAACGTAAACTTAATCAAAAATATTACAATTGATGATTCGTGTGTTATGATCGTTAATTCTTCCGACTGGTTCGAAGGGCATCTGCGTTGTTGATACAGGGATCACATGGGAAATGGAGACGTTTTCTAACGCGTTCTAACTGTTCACGACGACTTGAAAACCAGTTCTGTGGGTAAGAAGAAAAAATAGACAGTTAGTTATGGAGGTCAGTAGAACAAAGTTTGGGTTTACTATAAACACGAAAGTATGACTGTGGTCAAGGCGATAAAATTACATATCGGCGGTGATGTTGTAATAATCAGGACATCACTGGACAATTAAAACAGACATTAGCTCAATATTATTTTAAAAGTTCATATACTTACGTTTACGAAGTCAAAAGTTAACCCAGTCACTTTAGCCAATCTTCGTCTGACGTCACTGCAAGGATACCGTTGTGTTCTGAATGTGGTTTCTAAGACTACTTCTTGTTCGGGGCGAATGGCAGGTAAACATCTATGCGTGGTGTATGATCTAATAGTCAACACTGAGGGCGCATGGCTGATACGAATCCAATCAGCTATAGAGAGTTCTTCATCTTCGTGGATAATCATTGGTGGAGACAGTGTGGGAATGACGTCATCGCTATGGGACGGTGTATAAAATGACTGATTATCTGTAGTATCTGTAAAAACATAATATGGATCGAAAACACGATATTAATAAACAGATAACACTTAAAACGATGTGGAGATTGTTGTTAAAACTTGCAGTTTAAAATTAATATATGAAATCAAGTAATAAAAAAGGACGTGAAAGAATTGTATATACTTGACTGCCAATCAGGTAACTTTAAAAAATGTTATATCGTTTCTGAGCAATACTGGATAAATTTGAAGATGTTTATTCCAATTTTGTGTCACGTTCGTACTAGAGTTGTTGAATAGTATAATTCCCTTTTTAAGAGTGTAAGTTTTAAGGCAACAATGCTCACCTGAAAAACCAAGTTCAGCCAAGATGTCATCAAGTTCTGATCTCGACACTGGTTCCGATGACGTGACGTTGCTTGGAGACGAGAAGGGAGGCAGATCAGTGGTGGCAAAGATGACTTGCATGTTGATGTCATCGACAGACGTGGCACCATGGTGAACTTGAACATGAGAGTACTGAGGTACAGCATACATGGTTGATTTTGATGTTGATAGTTTGAAAGGAGAACAGTCAAGTTGTAACTCTCTTGGCAAAATGATGACTATTCTGGTCAAACTTTCGATTTTATAGACACGAAAACAATAGATTTGCATATTTTATCACTTGATAGTAAGATGACCCAGTCACGTGATAACCCAACTATGTACGGTTTTCTATCAAAGTTCACTGAGGAGTGTTAATTTGACAAAAGTTGAATGAATCTTTGTAGAAAAGCCGCAACTTTGGTGTCTTCTATTGATCTAGACTCGGTTTTCGAATCTTTTAACGCAAACATAGAGTAAACTTCATTGTGCAAAACCTAACAAAGCCCAAATCACATCAATCAATTGCAACATTGGACAGACATTTTCAAAAACTAACCGACAGGTTGGCAGTTTGAATTTTGTTTGATGATTCTTTCAGTATCTTTCTTTCCCTGTTTGATTCTATACTTTCCTTTAATACGTACAATAATATAAAAAAAAATCGACTACAAAATAAAGATTCTATGCAATAACATAATAACGTTAAGAGTGTTGTTAAGGACAATCTATGTCGCGTTGGTTATTACTTATAATAGTTGGTTATTATTGATTATTACTCAGAGTACTATCAGTAGCACCCAGCTGACTGTATCAAAACATATTCTTCCTTGCCTGTGGTCAAAGGAAATTATAAATCAAAGTATCAGTTTGCCAACCGTTGACATGAACCTGTGTTACCGAGTCATAAAAATGACGTCACCCCTTGTAGTTACCGACTGTTAAAGGGGCAATGCCAAAGAATAGCCCGACAATGAAATGAATGAACGGCGTTGAATTTGAATTCACGGAAAGTGTAGACGATTAGTGACGTCATTAACACATACTTCAAAGAACAATAGAAAACTAGGTATGACATTAGCCGATTAATGAAAGAATACCAAGTTTAGAATTAATCACATGTATTTGATGGCATGTATGTAATACATTGACAACCACGATAGACGCACATAATACAACACAAACGTGAAATGTCTAAAATGCAAAATGGGTTTTCCCCTTATATCAATAATAGATCCATGTTAGCCTTATTTGACTAACAACGTACTGTATGTTCCTCCTTTGTCCAATATTTTTACTGCCACGTGCACCACTTTCCACTTTTCACAAAGCAATGAAAAACATCATGAATGATCCAGATTTATACCACATCGCAACGTTATATAAACACTCTAAAGTTAACATAGTGATGTGGACGGCATAACCATGTCCATGATTCTTCTGTACAACTCGTGTACGACAGTCATCAAAAACATAATATGTGTTTTGTTATATTTGCAAGTGTCCTTCATATTCTCATACAGTGAATGGACGAAAACACCTTCGTGTTTTTCTAGCTACTAAAGCATTGGAATTTACCAAATCCTCAAATTAGTGAATGTGCTGTTGAGATAACAAGATTCAAGATAACACGTTTATGATGGCGATATATCATTATGATGGAGATATACCAGTTGTTAACGGTTAGGGGTTCAATCTCGGAATCTCGTATTAGAGTAACATTATCAGTAGAGCTACACGGATTACATAGTATAATTATTTTGCACTTGACCAACTTTTTCTACTAGTTCTGCCCATCTGCGCTAAGCAGAGCTTATTTTCCTTAGCCTGGCATCTCAGACCACTATAGAGAACAGTGGTCTGAGGTGGCACAAACTCTTGGACGGTACGCGAGGCCATGGTGTACGAGGATGAGCTCTGACAGAGAGCTGTTTTTCACACCTAGATTTTAATCCTATTGTAAATTGTGTCTTTAATTAAATCGACAACGGTATTTTTAATTCAAAGGGATTTTGACAAGACCGACTTAGTAGTTCTTCTGCCAAGACCCTATTGACAGCTAAGAGAATGACAAATTGGACACTGCCCTTGTGATCAATTTAAACAATGACAACGACTTACCGACAGTCGATAAGGTGATAACTGGACACCATCCTTGTGATTAATTAAGTCCAACAGAAGAAGTCAGTTATAAAGACTTACCGATAGATGATTGACAGCTCACAGTAACAAAGGTGTCACTTTAATAAAGTCAATGTTAGTTGTTAAGCTATTAATAGGAAAGTAGATTTAAGAGTTCGTCTGATTTGATTTTATTTTATTTGGCAAAATATATTCAAGAAACCACAAAACAAAAACGGAAAAAAACACCACAGCTTACACAAACAAACAAATACAGCACGTAATACCTTTGCCGAGGATAACACAAAAAAAGTTTTAACAACTTATTTCCATTGTGGTCCTCCCACACCAAACATTACATAGCATAAAAAAACGACGAAAAAACAGTACATAGCAGACAGAATATACTACAAAACTGACTGACCCGGCTACTACATATGGAGCGAGGCCAGCCTACAGTAAATAAACAAACTCACTTTCTTCCAATTCAGACAATTTCTCGTACATAAAAGCTTTATTTATTAGACGATTAAGATACGTCGTGTCGCTCCGCCCTCACCGTCAGTATATACCAAGTGATTTTTTTCATTGATATTAAATAATTTGGAGAGTAAAAAGAACCATATGTCGGTAATAACATACAAGTAGGAAAATAACTACCAAAATACAAATCCAACAGAGCGTGTGATAGGAATAAGGATGGTTTTGTTACAGAGACAGCAGGTGTACCATGGAAGTATTTGTATCACCCACGGTTAGACGATTAAGATACGTCATGTCGCTCCGCCCTCACCGGCAAGCACTGTGAAAGGCTTTGACCGATGAGGGCGCCCCGTCACGATGAACCATGTCGATTGCAGTATACAGGGAGATGTATTGAAACATAGACCCTACTTTCGTGTAGGGTCTATGATTGAAATCGGATGTAAGGATTAAATACTTTTACAACCGTTTGAAATACAATGTGCGTCATGGTAGCAGTGAGTGCTTTCAATTTCCTATTCAGTGATAATCTTTATGAGGTATTGCCTTTGATTTCTATCTATTGATCGGTGGGTTGTAGACGACAAAGAAATGTATCACTGATATGACAATACTCAATATATATACACAGACATGCAATATATTATATACGCCATGATCAAGAGAATACATACAGTGAGATCATGGACTGATCATTTTTTATTACATAAATAGTGGCAAACTAACTTTTGATGTTCAATTAACTACAGTGGACTTTTGTTCTACAGTATCAAAGTAGTAAAAGTGTTGTCCCCGTCCATTAATACCAACATAGTAACATAGCGAGAAATAGAATCACCCCTCCCAGCCACCCATCATCTATACTTTTGAATAATTGATGTTACATTTACCATTCGAACAATGACAAGACATCCAGTCAGTCAATGATGAAAGAGTACCGTCTCTTGAGTAAACTAAAACTGGTTATACCGATAGCTGAATCAATTAGTCAACATGATGACAAATAAATGCCAACACTTGATTGACAACGAAACAATAACTATTCGACAACAAGTATTTGCCGACAATTGATTGACAATTCATACATTATAATGACAACCACTTACCGCCAGTTGATTGACATCTCATGGCTAGAGAGAAACAATTTGAATATAATGGGAAACTTTAATGTTTGATCAATGGCGTTTAGGAGTTCGAAAGGACATACCTTACCAATACGTAAACAAAATATGTATTAGTATGTCGAAACTTATGTAACCACAGTACAACCACATGAGCATAGGTACTAGTGTATATTGTAACTTAGATCACTAATTAGTGGTCTGAGGTACTAAGAAGCAACTGAAGTACTTTCATATATATCAATGTAAATGACTGGGTATATATCCAAACAGAACGCATTAGAGGAACAAGAGGAACCCGAGAAGTTACGCGCATGATCATGCAAAACTGAGTTCAATACTGTTGACTTTCTACAGTCTTGGGAGCATCGAAAGGGCTGTTTTGTATGTACCGATATATCTACCACATAATCATGATAATTGCATAGTCTGTATTTGTCTGTACTTGAGTATCATTGTACTGTGCGCCCTCATCGACTACATAAGGCTAACCATTCGTTGACGTGTTACTGCGACCGCTTCCATGGTCGATGGTCTAGCTGCTAGACTGCGGGCTTTCTTCTGATAGATATGAGGATGGAACGACCATCGCCCTCACTAGCGACCTTCGGTCGCCTTCACATAGCCCAAGGGTTTGTTATTATCGCACCTATCATATTGTGTTGTGCTGTGCTGTGCTGTGCTGTGCTTAGTCTTGCTGCTAGACGTTGGGGCTTTCTTTCGATACTATAAGCGAACGAAGTTCGCAGTGAGGGCTTGCCCGAACTTGGATGTTCCATCCTCGATAGCGATGTTCGGTCGTGTGTCGTATTTTATCGGAAGAACATCCAAGGTCTAGCAGATAGACTATGCTGTACTGTGCTGTGCTGTGCTGTGCTGTGCTGTATTGTGTTGTGTTGTGTTGTGTTGTGTTGTGCTGTGCTGTGTTGCGTTGTGTTGCGTTGTGTTGTGTTGTGTTGTGTTGTGTTGTGTTGTGTTGTGTTGTGTTGTGTTGTTGCATTTTTATCTCCTTACTTTATGGCATGGTATTGCCCAGGTAGGGCATCATATGCATGTTATGCTTTATATTGTACATTGTATATCTCTGGAATTCTGTAAGAGCGCCATGGGCGGCAAGTATTGGATATCGTGTTTAATTTAAACAACGATAGAGAACTTGACACGTAAATCATTGTTTATAAATGGTAATATTCATCTCGAGAGAGGGCAAACCTAAAATGTTTATTTAATTCCAATTCTTGGAAAATGTCGTCAAATCCACTGCTTATTTTTTTCTTAGGAAATATATATAGCCTAGTTTACTTTGTTTATGATAACAGCACATTTGTCTAACTTTCATCTCTTGATAAAAGTTGGTCATTTTTTAGTCACATTTAGTGTTTTTTAAATGTACTGCGTACAGTTCATGTTTACTAATTTATTCTTCAGATGCAATGGTGTGACCATGCATTAAGAGTGGTACGTACTAGTTTATTTGTATCCCAAGTACTCACAGTATTACTGACGCTGTTTACTGACGCTACTAAAGTTTACTATTTACCTCTTCACCTGGGTCATAAGGACACCTCCAGCGACGTATTTTTTTACAGTCTAATGGCAACCGTGCGATGGCCTAGTCCTCGGACCACCATTGTTTAGGGGTCTGAACCTAGTCCAATCTGATTAAAATCCGATGTAGATCGTTCATTGCTATTTTACCTTCGTTATTTTGCCTGAATTGACCTTCTTGGTACATGTTTACATTTTTAGCCTGATCGTAGAGGAGGCGATCAGGCTAAAAAATGTAAACATGTACCAAGAAGGTCAATTCAGGCAAAATAACGAAGATAAAATAGCAATGAACGATTAGCCGACATCTTCATCGGCTAATTGAACCTAGTCTTGCTGATAGACCTTCGGGCTTTCTTCTAATATCACAAGCGACCGGTGGAGGGTGGCAGTTAGTCTAGCGATGACCACACTCACACGGATTCTCAATCACACATATGAGACACACCTCCATCTATGGATGGAGGTGTCTCATATCATGGATGTATATGGGGAGATCATAGGCCGTCGTAGAGGGTCTGTGGGGAGATATACCTCCCCTAATACACCCATGCTCACATTTCAGATGGCTGTACTACTTTGAAAAATGCTAGATGTATTTATCCCTGGGGTCTGACAGATAGCGGCAATGTCTAGGAAAAATGCAATACATACAAGGGCAAGGCTCTGTCGACATTTCAACGCATTTGATTTCAAGCCATATCTAGACATTGTTACTATATCCCTTGTTTTCGACAGACATTACCAAGGTTAAGAGTTTCGTCGCATAGACTTGAAATTGAATCAGGCAGATGGCATAGACCTGTTAGAAAACCTTTAGATGATTGAGTTTGTAGACATTGTGAACTTTTGGAAGATGAATATCATTTCATTTTAGTTTGTGCGAGATATACAAATTTAAGAAAAGATTTAAAGGATGGGGAAAGTATCTTCACTGTTGACATGGTTACCCGATACAACCAATTGCAAATGCACAGGGTCGTATTCGGTGTTATCTTTGAATAAAAGAATAAAACGAATTAGCACGGAATATCTAAAAAAAAAAAAGAGAGAGAAAAAAGTCAAGGTGTGTGAACTCAAAATTGACTAATAATGGTATATACTTGATTTATTTATCTATAATCAACATCAAACTTGACACATTTTATGTTGATACATTTGATGTTGAACATTTCTATGACTCTGAACATAATGACGTCACACAACTTGTGACCATTAATACTGTATGTTGAGATGAAAAGTACGAGTATTTACCTGCAAATCCAAGTTCATGAAGAATTTCATCCAAATCGTAAAACAGTGGTAAATCGGTAGTATTAGTTGCTGTACAGAGTTCTAGGACATTGGGTATAGACAGAGAGTTGAACGATTGGAAGAGACACTGGTATATGTCATGAAATTTTGAGGAAATATTGCATATGAACAGTAGCACATTAATAAGTCTTGGGTGGAGATCCGATTCCAGATCATTCTGAATTTTATACATTACGATAGACCAAAGTCATAGCTTTACAAATTTTATTATGCAAAAGGATATTATTCCATTTTAATATACGTTGGACAATCACCATTCCACCATCAAATGATTACATTCTATTCCCATCATACATTGCAATAGAACAAAGTTAGTTGTTTACAAATGTTACTAAGGAGAAGGATTATTCCATTTTAATATAGGTTGAACAACCAGCATTCTACCATCAAATTATTCTATTCTATTCCCATCATACATTGCAATAGAACAAAGTCACTTGTTTATAAATGTTACTAATGAGAAGGATTATTCCATTAAAATAGGGGTTGGACAATCACCATTCTAACATCACATTATTCTATTCTATTCCCATCATACATTGCAATATAACAAAGTCACTTGTTTACAAATGTTACTAAGGAATATTATTCCATTTTAATATAGGTTGGACAATCACAATTCTACCATCAAATTATTCTATTCTATTACCATCATACATTGCAATAGAACAAAGTCACTTGTTTACAAATGTTACTAATGAGAAGGATTATTCCATTACAATAGGCGTTGGACAATTACCATTCTACCATCAAATTATTCTATGCTATTCCCATCATACATTGCAGTAGAACAAAGTCACTTGTTTACAAATGTTACTAAGGAATATTATTCCATTTTAATATAGGGTGGACAATCACAATTCTAACATCAAATTATTCTATTCTATTACCATCATACATTGCAATAGAACAAAGTCACTTGTTTACAAATGTTACTAATGAGAAGGATTATTCCATTACAATAGGGGTTGGACAATCACAATTCTAACATCAAATTATTCTATTCTATTCCCATCATACATTGCAATAGAACTGAGTCACTTGTTTACAAATGTTACTAAGGAGTATTATTCCATTTTAATATAGGTTGGACAATCACAATTCTAACATCAAATTATTCTATTCTATTCCCATCATACATTGCAATAGAACAAAGTTACTTGTTTACAAATGTTACTAATGAGAAAGATTATTCCATTACAATAGCAGTTGGACAATCACAATTCTACCATCAAATCATTCTATTCTATTCCCATCATGCACTGCAATAGATCAAAGTCACTTGTTTACAAATGTTACTAAGGAGCATTATTCCATTTTAATATAGGTTGAACAATCACCACTCTACCATCAAATTATTCTATTCTATTCCCATCATACATTGCAATATAACAAAGTCACTTGTTTACAAATGTTACTAAGGAGTATTATTCCATTTGAATATAGGTTGGACAATCACAATTCTAACATCAAATTATTCTATTCTATTCCCATCATACATTGCAATAGTAGAAAGTCACTTGTTTATAAATGTTACTAATGAGAAGGATTATTCCATTACAATAGGGGTTGGACAATCACCATTCTAACATCAAATAATTATATTCTATAACCATCATACATTGCAATAGAACAAAGTCACTTGTTTACAAACGTTGCCAATGAGAAGGATTATTCCATTACAATAGGCGTTGGACAATTACCATTCTACCATCAAATTATTCTATGCTATTCCCATCATACATTGCAGTAGAACAAATTCACTTGTTTACAAATGTTACTAAGGAATATTATTCCATTTTAATATAGGGTGGACAATCACAATTCTAACATCAAATTATTCTATTCTATTACCATCATACATTGCAATAGAACAAAGTCACTTGTTTACAAATGTTACTAATGAGAAGGATTATTCCATTACAATAGGGGTTGGACAATCACCATTCTACCATCAAATCATTCTATTCTATTCCCATCATGCACTGCAATAGATCAAAGTCACTTGTTTACAAATGTTACTAAGAAGCATTATTCCTTTTTAATATAGGTTGAACAATCACCACTCTACCATCAAATTATTCTATTCTATTCCCATCATACATTGCAATATAACAAAGTCAATTGTTTACAAATGTTACTAAGGAATATTATTCCATTTTAATATAGGTTGGACAATCACAATTCTAACATCAAATTATTCTATTCTATTCCCATCATACATTGCAATAGTAGAAAGTCACTTGTTTATAAATGTTACTAATGAGAAGGATTATTCCATTACAATAGGGGTTGGACAATCACCATTCTACCATCAAATAATTATATTCTATAACCATCATACATTGCAATAGAACAAAGTCACTTGTTTACAAACGTTGCCAATGAGAAGGATTATTCCATTACAATAGGCGTTGGACAATTACCATTCTACCATCAAATTATTCTATGCTATTCCCATCATACATTGCAGTAGAACAAATTCACTTGTTTACAAACGTTGCCAATGAGAAGGATTATTCCATTACAATAGGCGTTCGACAGTTACCATTCTACCATCAAATTATTCTATGCTATTCCCATCATACATTGCAGTAGAACAAAGTCACTTGTTTACAAATGTTACTAAGGAGTATTATTCTATTTTAATATAGGTTGGACAATCACAATTCTAACATCAAATTATTCTATTCTATTACCATCATACATTGCAATAGAACAAAGTCACTTGTTTACAAATGTTACTAATGAGAAGGATTATTCCATTACAATAGGGGTTGGACAATTACCATTCTACCATCAAATTATTCTATTCTATTCCCATCATACACTGCCATAGTAGAAAGTCACTTGTTTACAAACGTTACTAAGGAGTATTATTCCATTTTGATATAGGTTGGATAATCACCATTCTGCCTTCAAATTACTCTATTCTATTCCCATCATACATTGAAAGAGAACAAAGTCACTTGTTTACAAATGTTACGAAGGAGTATTATTCCATTTTAATATAGGTTGGATAATCACCATTCTGCCTTCAAATTATTTTATTCAATTCCCATCATACATTGCAATAGAACAAAGTCACTTGTTTACATACGTTAGCAATGAGAAGGATTATTCCATTTCAATATAGGTTGGACAATTACAATTCTACCATCAAATTATTCTATTCTATTCCCATCATACATTGCAATAGAACAAAGTCACTTGTTTAAAAATGTTACTAAGGAGAAGGATTATTCCATTACAACAGGGATTGGACAATCACAATTCTATCATCAAATTATTCTATTCTATTCCCATCAAACACTGCAATAGAAGAAAGTCACTTGTTTACAAACGTTACTAAGGAATATTATTCCATTTTAATATAAGTTGGACAATCACAATTCTACCATCAAATTATTCTATTCTATTCACATCAAACTCTGCAATAGAAGAAAGTCACTTGTTTACAAACGTTACTAAGGAATATTATTCCATTTTAATATAAGTTGGACAATCACCATTCTACCATCAAATTATTCTAATTTATTCCCATCATACATTGCAATAGAACAAAGTCACTTGTTTACAAATGTTACTAATGAGAGGGATTATTCCATTACATTAGGGGTTGGACAATCACCATTCTACCATCAAATTATTCTATTCTATTCCCATCATACACTGCAATAGAACAAAGTCACTTGTTTACAAATGTTACTAAGGAGAAAGATTATTCCATTACAATAGGGGTTGGACAATCACCATTCTACCATCAAAATATTCTATTCTATTCCTATCAAACACCGACCACAATAGAACAAAGTCACTTGTTTACAAACGTTACTGAGGAGTATTATAACATTTTAACATAGGTTGAACAATCACCATTCTAACATCAAATTATTCTATTCTATTCCCATCACACAGTGCAATACAACAAAGTCACTTGTTTACAAACGTTACTAAGGAGTATTATTCCATTTTAGTATAGGTTGGATAATCACCATTGTGCCTTCAAATTATTCTATTCTATTCCCATCATATATTGCAATAGAACAAAGTCACTTGTTTACAAATGTTACTAATTAGAAGGATTATTCCATTACAATAGGGGTTGGACAATCACCATTCTACCATCAAATTATTCTATTCTATTCCCATCATACACTGCAATAGAACAAAGTCACTTGTTTACAAATGTTACTAAGGAGAAAGATTATTCCATTACAATAGGGGTTGGATAATCACAACTCTACCATCAAATTATTCTATTCTATTCCAATCATACATTGCAATATAACAAAGTCACTTGTTTACAAATGTTACTAAGGAGTATTATTCCATTTTAATATAGGTTGGATAATCACCATTCTGCCTTCAAATTACTCTATTCTATTCCCATCATACATTGCAATAGAACAAAGTCACTTGTTTACAAATGTTACTAAGGAGTATTATTCCATTTTAATATAGGTTGGACAATCACAATTCTAACATCAAATTATTCTATTCTATTCCCATCATACATTAAAAGAGAACAAAGTCACTTGTTTACAAATGTTACGAAGGAGTATTATTCCATTTTAATATAGGTTGGACAATCACAATTCTAACTTCAAATTATTCTATTCTATTCCCATCATACATTGCAATAGTAGAAAGTCACTTGTTTATAAATGTTACTAATGAGAAGGATTATTCCATTACAATAGGTGTTGGACAATCACCATTCTACCATCAAATTATTATATTCTATAACCATCATACATTGCAATAGAACAAAGTCACTTGTTTACAAACGTTACCAATGTGAAGGATTATTCCATTACAATAGGCGTTGGACAATTACCATTCTACCATCAAATTATTCTATGCTATTCCCATCATACATTGCAGTAGAACATAGTCACTTGTTTACAAACGTTACTAAGGAGTATTATTCCATTTTAATATAGGTTGGATAATCACCATTCTGCCTTCAAATTATTCTATTCTATTCCCATCATACATTGCAATAGAACAAAGTCACTTGTTTACAAATGTTACTAATGAGAAGGATTATTCCATTACAATAGGGGTTGGACAATCACCATTCTACCATCAAATTATTATATTCTATAACCATCATACATTGCAATAGAACAAAGTCACTTGTTTACAAACGTTACTAAGGAGTATTATTCCATTTTAATATAGGTTGGATAATCACCATTCTGCCTTCAAATTATTCTATTCTATTCCCATCATACATTGCAATAGAACAAAGTCACTTGTTTACAAATGTTACTAATGAGAAGGATTATTCCATTACAATAGGGGTTGGACAATCACCATTCTACCATCAAATTATTCTATTCTATAACCATCATACATTGCAATAGAACAAAGTCACTTGTTTACAAACGTTACCAATGAGAAGGATTATTCCATTACAATAGGCGTTGGACAATTACCATTCTACCATCAAATTATTCTATTCTATTCCCATCATACATTGCAGTAGAACAAAGTCACTTGTTTACAAATGTTACTAAGGAATATTATTCCATTTTAATATAGGGTGGACAATCACAATTCTAACATCAAATTATTCTATTCTATTACCATCATACATTGCAATAGAACAAAGTCACTTGTTTACAAATGTTACTAATGAGAAGGATTATTCCATTACAATAGGGGTTGGACAATCACAATTCTAACATCAAATTATTCTATTCTATTCCCATCATACATTGCAATAGAACAGAGTCACTTGTTTACAAATGTTACTAAGGAGTATTATTCCATTTTAATATAGGTTGGACAATCACAATTCTAACATCAAATTATTCTATTCTATTCCCATCATACATTGCAATAGAACAAAGTTACTTGTTTACAAATGTTACTAATGAGAAAGATTATTCCATTACAATAGCAGTTGGACAATCACAATTCTACCATGAAATCATTCTATTCTATTCCCATCATGCACTGCAATAGATCAAAGTCACTTGTTTACAAATGTTACTAAGGAGCATTATTCCATTTTAATATAGGTTGAACAATCACCACTCTACCATCAAATTATTCTATTCTATTCCCATCATACATTGCAATATAACAAAGTCACTTGTTTACAAATGTTACTAAGGAGTATTATTCCATTTGAATATAGGTTGGACAATCACAATTCTAACATCAAATTATTCTATTCTATTCCCATCATACATTGCAATAGAACAAAGTCACTTGTTTACAAATGTTACTAATGAGAAGGATTATTCCATTACAATAGGGGTTGGACAATCACCATTCTACCATCAAATTATTCTATTCTATAACCATCATACACTGCAATAGAACAAAGTCACTTGTTTACAAATGTTACTAAGGAGAAAGATTATTCCATTACAATAGACGTTGGACAATTACCATTCTACCATCAAATTATTATATGCTATTCCCATCATACATTGCAGTAGAACAAATTCACTTGTTTACAAATGTTACTAAGGAATATTATTCCATTTTAATATAGGGTGGACAATCACAATTCTAACATCAAATTATTCTATTCTATTACCATCATACATTGCAATAGAACAAAGTCACTTGTTTACAAATGTTACTAATGAGAAGGATTATTCCATTACAATAGGGGTTGGACAATCACCATTCTACCATCAAATCATTCTATTCTATTCCCATCATGCACTGCAATAGATCAAAGTCACTTGTTTACAAATGTTACTAAGAAGCATTATTCCATTTTAATATAGGTTGAACAATCACCACTCTACCATCAAATTATTCTATTCTATTCCCATCATACATTGCAATATAACAAAGTCACTTGTTTACAAACGTTAGCAATGAGAAGGATTATTCCATTACAATAGGGGTTGAACAATCACCACTCTACCATCAAATTATTCTATTCTATTCCCAGCATAAATTGCAATAGAACAAAGTCACTTGTTTACAAATGTTACTAAGGAAGATTATTCTATTTTAATATAGGTTGGACAATCACAATTCTAACATCAAATTATTCTATTCTATTCCCATCATACATTGCAATAGAACAAAGTCACTTGTTTATAAATGTTACTAATGAGAAGGATTATTCCATTACAATAGGGGTTGGACAATCACCATTCTACCATCAAATAATTATATTCTATAACCATCATACATTGCAATAGAACAAAGTCACTTGTTTACAAACGTTGCGAAAGAGAAGGATTATTCCATTACAATAGGCGTTGGACAGTTACCATTCTACCATCAAATTATTCTATGCTATTTCCATCATACATTGCAGTAGAACAAAGTCACTTGTTTACAAATGTTACTAAGGAGTATTATTCTATTTTAATATAGGTTGGACAATCACAATTCTAACATCAAATTATTCTATTCTATTACCATCATACATTGCAATAGAACAAAGTCACTTGTTTACAAATGTTACTAATGAGAAGGATTATTCCATTACAATAGGGGTTGGACAATCACAATTCTAACATCAAATTATTCTATTCTATTCCCATCATACATTGCAATAGAACAGAGTCACTTGTTTACAAATGTTACTAAGGAGTATTATTCCATTTTAATATAGGTTGGACAATCACAATTCTAACATCAAATTATTCTATTCTATTCCCATCATACATTGCAATAGAACAAAGTTACTTGTTTACAAATGTTACTAATGAGAAAGATTATTCCATTACAATAGCAGTTGGACAATCACAATTCTACCATGAAATCATTCTATTCTATTCCCATCATGCACTGCAATAGATCAAAGTCACTTGTTTACAAATGTTACTAAGAAGCATTATTCCATTTGAATATAGGTTGGACAATCACAATTCTAACATCAAATTATTCTATTCTATTCCCATCATACATTGCAATAGTAGAAAGTCACTTGTTTATAAATGTTACTAATGAGAAGGATTATTCCATTACAATAGGGGTTGGACAATCACCATTCTACCATCAAATAATTATATTCTATAACCATCATACATTGCAATAGAACAAAGTCACTTGTTTACAAATGTTACTAAGGAGTATTATTCCATTTGAATATAGGTTGGACAATCACAATTCTACCATCAAATTATTCTATTCTATTCCCATCATACACTGCAATAGAACAAAGTCACTTGTTTACAAATGTTACTAAGGAGAAAGATTATTCCATTACAATAGGCGTTGGACAATTACCATTCTACCATCAAATTATTATATGCTATTCCCATCATACATTGCAGTAGAACAAATTCACTTGTTTACAAATGTTACTAAGGAATATTATTCCATTTTAATATAGGGTGGACAATCACAATTCTAACATCAAATTATTCTATTCTATTACCATCATACATTGCAATAGAACAAAGTCACTTGTTTACAAATGTTACTAATGAGAAGGATTATTCCATTACAATAGGGGTTGGACAATCACCATTCTACCATCAAATCATTCTATTCTATTCCCATTATGCACTGCAATAGATCAAAGTCACTTGTTTACAAATGTTACTAAGAAGCATTATTCCATTTTAATATAGTTTGAACAATCACCACTCTACCATCAAATTATTCTATTCTATTCCCATCAAACACTGCAATAGAAGAAAGTCACTTGTTTACAAACGTTACTAAGGAATATTATTCCATTTTAATATAAGTTGGACAATCACAATTCTACCATCAAATTATTCTATTCTATTCCCATCAAACTCTGCAATAGAAGAAAGTCACTTGTTTACAAACGTTACTAAGGAATATTATTCCATTTTAATATAAGTTGGACAATCACCATTCTACCATCAAATTATTCTAATCTATTCCCATCATACATTGCAATAGAACAAAGTCACTTGTTTACAAATGTTACTAATGAGAGGGATTGTTCCATTACATTAGGGGTTGGACAATCACCATTCTACATTCAAATTATTCTATTCTATTCCCATCATACACTGCAATAGAACAAAGTCACTTGTTTACAAATGTTACTAAGGAGAAAGATTATTCCATTACAATAGGGGTTGGACAATCACCATTCTACCATCAAAATATTCTATTCTATTCCTATCAAACACCGATCACAATAGAACAAAGTCACTTGTTTACAAACGTTACTGAGGAGTATTATAACATTTTAATATAGGTTGGACAATCACAATTCTAACATCAAATTATTCTATTCTATTCCCATCATACATTGCAATAGAACAAAGTTACTTGTTTACAAATGTTACTAATGAGAAAGATTATTCCATTACAATAGCAGTTGGACAATCACAATTCTACCATGAAATCATTCTATTCTATTCCCATCATGCACTGCAATAGATCAAAGTCACTTGTTTACAAATGTTACTAAGGAGCATTATTCCATTTTAATATAAGTTGGACAATCACAATTCTACCATCAAATTATTCTATTCTATTCCCATCAAACTCTGCATTAGAAGAAAGTCACTTGTTTACAAACGTTACTAAGGAATATTATTCCATTTTAATATAAGTTGGACAATCACCATTCTACCATCAAATTATTCTAATCTATTCCCATCATACATTGCAATAGAACAAAGTCACTTGTTTACAAATGTTACTAATGAGAGGGATTATTCCATTACATTAGGGGTTGGACAATCACCACTCTACCATCAAATTATTCTATTCTATTCCCAGCATAAATTGCAATAGAACAAAGTCACTTGTTTACAAATGTTACTAAGGAAGATTATTCTATTTTAATATAGGTTGGACAATCACAATTCTAACATCAAATTATTCTATTCTATTCCCATCATACATTGCAATAGAACAAAGTCACTTGTTTATAAATGTTACTAATGAGAAGGATTATTCCATTACAATAGGGGTTGGACAATCACCATTCTACCATCAAATAATTATATTCTATAACCATCATACATTGCAATAGAACAAAGTCACTTGTTTACAAACGTTGCGAAAGAGAAGGATTATTCCATTACAATAGGCGTTGGACAGTTACCATTCTACCATCAAATTATTCTATGCTATTCCCATCATACATTGCAGTAGAACAAAGTCACTTGTTTACAAATGTTACTAAGGAGTATTATTCTATTTTAATATAGGTTGGACAATCACAATTCTAACATCAAATTATTCTATTCTATTACCATCATACATTGCAATAGAACAAAGTCACTTGTTTACAAATGTTACTAATGAGAAGGATTATTCCATTACAATAGGGGTTGGACAATCACAATTCTAACATCAAATTATTCTATTCTATTCCCATCATACATTGCAATAGAACAGAGTCACTTGTTTACAAATGTTACTAAGGAGTATTATTCCATTTTAATATAGGTTGGACAATCACAATTCTAACATCAAATTATTCTATTCTATTCCCATCATACATTGCAATAGAACAAAGTTACTTGTTTACAAATGTTACTAATGAGAAAGATTATTCCATTACAATAGCAGTTGGACAATCACAATTCTACCATGAAATCATTCTATTCTATTCCCATCATGCACTGCAATAGATCAAAGTCACTTGTTTACAAATGTTACTAAGAAGCATTATTCCATTTGAATATAGGTTGGACAATCACAATTCTAACATCAAATTATTCTATTCTATTCCCATCATACATTGCAATAGTAGAAAGTCACTTGTTTATAAATGTTACTAATGAGAAGGATTATTCCATTACAATAGGGGTTGGACAATCACCATTCTACCATCAAATAATTATATTCTATAACCATCATACATTGCAATAGAACAAAGTCACTTGTTTACAAATGTTACTAAGGAGTATTATTCCATTTGAATATAGGTTGGACAATCACAATTCTACCATCAAATTATTCTATTCTATTCCCATCATACACTGCAATAGAACAAAGTCACTTGTTTACAAATGTTACTAAGGAGAAAGATTATTCCATTACAATAGGCGTTGGACAATTACCATTCTACCATCAAATTATTATATGCTATTCCCATCATACATTGCAGTAGAACAAATTCACTTGTTTACAAATGTTACTAAGGAATATTATTCCATTTTAATATAGGGTGGACAATCACAATTCTAACATCAAATTATTCTATTCTATTACCATCATACATTGCAATAGAACAAAGTCACTTGTTTACAAATGTTACTAATGAGAAGGATTATTCCATTACAATAGGGGTTGGACAATCACCATTCTACCATCAAATCATTCTATTCTATTCCCATTATGCACTGCAATAGATCAAAGTCACTTGTTTACAAATGTTACTAAGAAGCATTATTCCATTTTAATATAGTTTGAACAATCACCACTCTACCATCAAATTATTCTATTCTATTCCCATCAAACACTGCAATAGAAGAAAGTCACTTGTTTACAAACGTTACTAAGGAATATTATTCCATTTTAATATAAGTTGGACAATCACAATTCTACCATCAAATTATTCTATTCTATTCCCATCAAACTCTGCAATAGAAGAAAGTCACTTGTTTACAAACGTTACTAAGGAATATTATTCCATTTTAATATAAGTTGGACAATCACCATTCTACCATCAAATTATTCTAATCTATTCCCATCATACATTGCAATAGAACAAAGTCACTTGTTTACAAATGTTACTAATGAGAGGGATTGTTCCATTACATTAGGGGTTGGACAATCACCATTCTACATTCAAATTATTCTATTCTATTCCCATCATACACTGCAATAGAACAAAGTCACTTGTTTACAAATGTTACTAAGGAGAAAGATTATTCCATTACAATAGGGGTTGGACAATCACCATTCTACCATCAAAATATTCTATTCTATTCCTATCAAACACCGATCACAATAGAACAAAGTCACTTGTTTACAAACGTTACTGAGGAGTATTATAACATTTTAATATAGGTTGGACAATCACAATTCTAACATCAAATTATTCTATTCTATTCCCATCATACATTGCAATAGAACAAAGTTACTTGTTTACAAATGTTACTAATGAGAAAGATTATTCCATTACAATAGCAGTTGGACAATCACAATTCTACCATGAAATCATTCTATTCTATTCCCATCATGCACTGCAATAGATCAAAGTCACTTGTTTACAAATGTTACTAAGGAGCATTATTCCATTTTAATATAAGTTGGACAATCACAATTCTACCATCAAATTATTCTATTCTATTCCCATCAAACTCTGCATTAGAAGAAAGTCACTTGTTTACAAACGTTACTAAGGAATATTATTCCATTTTAATATAAGTTGGACAATCACCATTCTACCATCAAATTATTCTAATCTATTCCCATCATACATTGCAATAGAACAAAGTCACTTGTTTACAAATGTTACTAATGAGAGGGATTATTCCATTACATTAGGGGTTGGACAATCACCATTCTACCATCAAATTATTCTATTCTATTCCCATCATACACTGCAATAGAACAAAGTCACTTGTTTACAAATGTTACTAAGGAGAAAGATTATTCCATTACAATAGGGGTTGGACAATCACCATTCTACCATCAAAATATTCTATTCTATTCCTATCAAACACCGATCACAATAGAACAAAGTCACTTGTTTACAAACGTTACTGAGGAGTATTATAACATTTTAATATAGGTTGGACAATCACAATTCTAACATCAAATTATTCTATTCTATTCCCATCATACATTGCAATAGAACAAAGTTACTTGTTTACAAATGTTACTAATGAGAAAGATTATTCCATTACAATAGCAGTTGGACAATCACAATTCTACCATGAAATCATTCTATTCTATTCCCATCATGCACTGCAATAGATCAAAGTCACTTGTTTACAAATGTTACTAAGGAGCATTATTCCATTTTAATATAGGTTGAACAATCACCACTCTACCATCAAATTATTCTATTCTATTCCCATCATACATTGCAATATAACAAAGTCACTTATTTACAAATGTTACTAAGGAGTATTATTCCATTTGAATATAGGTTGGACAATCACAATTCTAACATCAAATTATTCTATTATATTCCCATCATACATTGCAATAGTAGAAAGTCACTTGTTTATAAATGTTACTAATGAGAAGGATTATTCCATTACAATAGGGGTTGGACAATCACCATTCTACCATCAAATAATTATATTCTATAACCATCATACATTGCAATAGAACAAAGTCACTTGTTTACAAACGTTGCCAATGAGAAGGATTATTCCATTACAATAGGCGTTGGACAATTACCATTCTACCATCAAATTATTCTATGCTATTCCCATCATACATTGCAGTAGAACAAATTCACTTGTTTACAAATGTTACTAAGGAATATTATTCCATTTTAATATAGGGTGGACAATCACAATTCTAACATCAAATTATTCTATTCTATTACCATCATACATTGCAATAGAACAAAGTCACTTGTTTACAAATGTTACTAATGAGAAGGATTATTCCATTACAATAGGGGTTGGACAATCACCATTCTACCATCAAATTATTCTATTCTATTCCCATCATGCACTGCAATAGATCAAAGTCACTTGTTTACAAATGTTACTAAGAAGCATTATTCCTTTTTAATATAGGTTGAACAATCACCACTCTACCATCAAATTATTCTATTCTATTCCCATCATACATTGCAATATAACAAAGTCACTTGTTTACAAATGTTACTAAGGAATATTATTCCATTTTAATATAGGTTGGACAATCACAATTCTAACATCAAATTATTCTATTCTATTCCCATCATACATTGCAATAGTAGAAAGTCACTTGTTTATAAATGTTACTAATGAGAAGGATTATTCCATTACAATAGGGGTTGGACAATCACCATTCTACCATCAAATAATTATATTCTATAACCATCATACATTGCAATAGAACAAAGTCACTTGTTTATAAATGTTACTAATGAGAAGGATTATTCCATTACAAGAGGGGTTGGACAATCACCATTCTACCATCAAATAATTATATTCTATAACCATCATACATTGCAATAGAACAAAGTCACTTGTTTACAAACGTTGCCAATGAGAAGGATTATTCCATTACAATAGGCGTTGGACAGTTACCATTCTACCATCAAATTATTCTATGCTATTCCCATCATACATTGCAGTAGAACAAAGTCACTTGTTTACAAATGTTACTAAGGAGTATTATTCTATTTTAATATAGGTTGGACAATCACAATTCTAACATCAAATTATTCTATTCTATTACCATCATACATTGCAATAGAACAAAGTCACTTGTTTACAAATGTTACTAATGAGAAGGATTATTCCATTACAATAGGGGTTGGACAATTACCATTCTACCATCAAATTATTCTATTCTATTCCCATCATACACTGCCATAGTAGAAAGTCACTTGTTTACAAACGTTACTAAGGAGTATTATTCCATTTTGATATAGGTTGGATAATCACCATTCTGCCTTCAAATTACTCTATTCTATTCCCATCATACATTGAAAGAGAACAAAGTCACTTGTTTACAAATGTTACGAAGGAGTATTATTCCATTTTAATATAGGTTGGATAATCACCATTCTGCCTTCAAATTATTTTATTCAATTCCCATCATACATTGCAATAGAACAAAGTCACTTGTTTACAAACGTTAGCAATGAGAAGGATTATTCCATTTCAATATAGGTTGGACAATCACAATTCTACCATCAAATTATTCTATTCTATTCCCATCATACATTGCAATAGAACAAAGTCACTTGTTTAAAAATGTTACTAAGGAGAAGGATTATTCCATTACAACAGGGATTGGACAATCACAATTCTACCATCAAATTATTCTATTCTATTCCCATCAAACACTGCAATAGAAGAAAGTCACTTGTTTACAAACGTTACTAAGGAATATTATTCCATTTAAATATAAGTTGGACAATCACAATTCTACCATCAAATTATTCTATTCTATTCCCATCAAACTCTGCAATAGAAGAAAGTCACTTGTTTACAAACGATACTAAGGAATATTATTCCATTCTAATATAAGTTGGACAATCACCATTCTACCATCAAATTATTCTAATCTATTCCCATCATACATTGCAATAGAACAAAGTCACTTGTTTACAAATGTTACTAATGAGAGGGATTATTCCATTACATTAGGGGTTGGACAATCACCATTCTACCATCAAATTATTCTATTCTATTCCCATCATACACTGCAATAGAACAAAGTCACTTGTTTACAAATGTTACTAAGGAGAAAGATTATTCCATTACAATAGGGGTTGGACAATCACCATTCTACCATCAAAATATTCTATTCTATTCCTATCAAACACCGACCACAATAGAACAAAGTCACTTGTTTACAAACGTTACTGAGGAGTATTATAACATTTTAACATAGGTTGAACAATCACCATTCTAACATCAAATTATTCTATTGTATTCCCATCACACAGTGCAATACAACAAAGTCACTTGTTTACAAACGTTACTAAGGAGTATTATTCCATTTTAGTATAGGTTGGATAATCACCATTGTGCCTTCAAATTATTCTATTCTATTCCCATCATATATTGCAATAGAACAAAGTCACTTGTTTACAAATGTTACTAATTAGAAGGATTATTCCATTACAATAGGGGTTGGACAATCACCATTCTACCATCAAATTATTCTATTCTATTCCCATCATACACTGCAATAGAACAAAGTCACTTGTTTACAAATGTTACTAAGGAGAAAGATTATTCCATTACGATAGGGGTTGGATAATCACAACTCTACCATCAAATTATTCTATTTTATTCCAATCATACATTGCAATATAACAAAGTCACTTGTTTACAAATGTTACTAAGGAGTATTATTCCATTTTAATATAGTTTGGATAATCACCATTCTGCCTTCAAATTACTCTATTCTATTCCCATCATACATTGCAATAGAACAAAGTCACTTGTTTACAAATGTTACTAAGGAGTATTATTCCATTTTAATATAGGTTGGATAATCACCATTCTGCCTTCAAATTACTCTATTCTATTCCCATCATACATTGCAATAGAACAAAGTCACTTGTTTACAAATGTTACTAAGGAGTATTATTCCATTTTAATATAGGTTGGACAATCACAATTCTAACATCAAATTATTCTATTCTATTCCCATCATACATTGAAAGAGAACAAAGTCACTTGTTTACCAATGTTACTAAGGAGTATTATTCCTTTTGAATATAGGTTGGACAATCACAATTCTAACTTCAAATTATTCTATTCTATTCCCATCATACATTGCAATAGTAGAAAGTCACTTGTTTATAAATGTTACTAATGAGAAGGATTATTCCATTACAATAGGGGTTGGACAATCACCATTCTACCATCAAATTATTATATTCTATAACCATCATACATTGCAATAGAACAAAGTCACTTGTTTACAAACGTTACCAATGTGAAGAATTATTCCATTACAATAGGCGTTGGACAATTACCATTCTACCATCAAATTATTCTATGCTATTCCCATCATACATTGCAGTAGAACATAGTCACTTGTTTACAAACGTTACTAAGGAGTATTATTCCATTTTAATATAGGTTGTTTAATCACCATTCTGCCTTCAAATTATTCTATTCAATTCCCATCATACATTGCAATAGAACAAAGTCACTTGTTTACAAATGTTACTAATGAGAAGGATTATTCCATTACAATAGGGGTTGGACAATCATTATTCTAACATCAAATTATTCTATTCTATTCCCATCATACATTGCAATAGTAGAAAGTCACTTGTTTACAAACGTTACTAAGGAGTATTATTCCATTTTAATATAGGTTGGACAATCACAATTCTAACATCAAATTATTCTATTCTATTCCCATCATACATTGCAATAGTAGAAAGTCACTTGTTTATAAATGTTACTAATGAGAAGGATTATTCCATTAAAATAGGGGTTGGACAATCACCATTCTACCATCAAATAATTATATTCTATAACCATCATACATTGCAATAGAACAAAGTCACTTGTTTACAAACGTTGCCAATGAGAAGGATTATTCCATTACAATAGGCGTTGGACAATTACCATTCTACCATCAAATTATTCTATGCTATTCCCATCATACATTGCAGTAGAACAAAGTCACTTGTTTACAAATGTTACTAAGGAATATTATTCCATTTTAATATAGGGTGGACAATCACAATTCTAACATCAAATTATTCTATTCTATTCCCATCATACACTGCAATAGAACAAAGTCACTTGTTTACAAATGTTACTAAGGAGAAAGATTATTCCATTACGATAGGGGTTGGATAATCACAACTCTACCATCAAATTATTCTATTCTATTCCAATCATACATTGCAATATAACAAAGTCACTTGTTTACAAATGTTACTAAGGAGTATTATTCCATTTTAATATAGGTTGGATAATCACCATTCTGCCTTCAAATTACTCTATTCTATTCCCATCATACATTGCAATAGAACAAAGTCACTTGTTTACAAATGTTACTAAGGAGTATTATTCCATTTTAATATAGGTTGGATAATCACCATTCTGCCTTCAAATTACTCTATTCTATTCCCATCATACATTGCAATAGAACAAAGTCACTTGTTTACAAATGTTACTAAGGAGTATTATTCCATTTTAATATAGGTTGGACAATCACAATTCTAACATCAAATTATTCTATTCTATTCCCATCATACATTGAAAGAGAACAAAGTCACTTGTTTACCAATGTTACGAAGGAGTATTATTCCATTTTAATATAGGTTGGACAATCACAATTCTAACTTCAAATTATTCTATTCTATTCCCATCATACATTGCAATAGTAGAAAGTCACTTGTTTATAAATGTTACTAATGAGAAGGATTATTCCATTACAATAGGGGTTGGACAATCACCATTCTACCATCAAATTATTATATTCTATAACCATCATACATTGCAATAGAACAAAGTCACTTGTTTACAAACGTTACCAATGTGAAGGATTATTCCATTACAATAGGCGTTGGACAATTACCATTCTACCATCAAATTATTCTATGCTATTCCCATCATACATTGCAGTAGAACATAGTCACTTGTTTACAAACGTTACTAAGGAGTATTATTCCATTTTAATATAGGTTGTTTAATCACCATTCTGCCTTCAAATTATTCTATTCTATTCCCATCATACATTGCAATAGAACAAAGTCACTTGTTTACAAATGTTACTAATGAGAAGGATTATTCCATTACAATAGGGGTTGGACAATCACTATTCTAACATCAAATTATTCTATTCTATTCCCATCATACATTGCAATAGTAGAAAGTCACTTGTTTACAAACGTTACTAAGGAGTATTATTCCATTTTAATATAGGTTGGACAATCACAATTCTAACATCAAATTATTCTATTCTATTCCCATCATACATTGCAATAGTAGAAAGTCACTTGTTTATAAATGTTACTAATGAGAATGATTATTCCATTAAAATAGGGGTTGGACAATCACCATTCTACCATCAAATAATTATATTCTATAACCATCATACATTGCAATAGAACAAAGTCACTTTTTTACAAACGTTGCCAATGAGAAGGATTATTCCATTACAATAGGCGTTGGACAATTACCATTCTACCATCAAATTATTCTATGCTATTCCCATCATACATTGCAGTAGAACAAAGTCACTTGTTTACAAATGTTACTAAGGAATATTATTCCATTTTAATATAGGGTGGACAATCACAATTCTAACATCAAATTATTCTATTCTATTACCATCATACATTGCAATAGAACAGAGTCACTTGTTTACAAATGTTACTAAGGAGTATTATTCCATTTTAATATAGGTTGGACAATCACAATTCTAACATCAAATTATTCTATTCTATTCCCATCATACATTGCAATAGAACAAAGTCACTTGTTTACAAATGTTACCAATGAGAAAGATTATTCCATTACAATAGCAGTTGGACAATTACCATTCTACCATCAAATTATTCTATGCTATTCCCATCATACATTGCAGTAGAACAAATTCACTTGTTTACAAATGTTACTAAGGAATATTATTCCATTTTAATATAGGGTGGACAATCACAATTCTAACATCAAATTATTCTATTCTATTACCATCATACATTGCAATAGAACAAAGTCACTTGTTTACAAATGTTACTAATGAGAAGGATTATTCCATTACAATAGGGGTTGGACAATCACCATTCTACCATCAAATCATTCTATTCTATTCCCATCATGCACTGCAATAGATCAAAGTCACTTGTTTACAAATGTTACTAAGAAGCATTATTCCTTTTTAATATAGGTTGAACAATCACCACTCTACCATCAAATTATTCTATTCTATTCCCATCATACATTGCAATATAACAAAGTCACTTGTTTACAAATGTTACTAAGGAATATTATTCCATTTTAATATAGGGTGGACAATCACAATTCTAACATCAAATTATTCTATTCTATTCCCATCATACACTGCAATAGAACAAAGTCACTTGTTTACAAATGTTACTAAGGAGAAAGATTATTCCATTACGATAGGGGTTGGATAATCACAACTCTACCATCAAATTATTCTATTCTATTCCAATCATACATTGCAATATAACAAAGTCACTTGTTTACAAATGTTACTAAGGAGTATTATTCCATTTTAATATAGGTTGGATAATCACCATTCTGCCTTCAAATTACTCTATTCTATTCCCATCATACATTGCAATAGAACAAAGTCACTTGTTTACAAATGTTACTAAGGAGTATTATTCCATTTTAATATAGGTTGGATAATCACCATTCTGCCTTCAAATTACTCTATTCTATTCCCATCATACATTGCAATAGAACAAAGTCACTTGTTTACAAATGTTACTAAGGAGTATTATTCCATTTTAATATAGGTTGGACAATCACAATTCTAACATCAAATTATTCTATTCTATTCCCATCATACATTGAAAGAGAACAAAGTCACTTGTTTACCAATGTTACGAAGGAGTATTATTCCATTTTAATATAGGTTGGACAATCACAATTCTAACTTCAAATTATTCTATTCTATTCCCATCATACATTGCAATAGTAGAAAGTCACTTGTTTATAAATGTTACTAATGAGAAGGATTATTCCATTACAATAGGGGTTGGACAATCACCATTCTACCATCAAATTATTATATTCTATAACCATCATACATTGCAATAGAACAAAGTCACTTGTTTACAAACGTTACCAATGTGAAGGATTATTCCATTACAATAGGCGTTGGACAATTACCATTCTACCATCAAATTATTCTATGCTATTCCCATCATACATTGCAGTAGAACATAGTCACTTGTTTACAAACGTTACTAAAGAGTATTATTCCATTTTAATATAGGTTGTTTAATCACCATTCTGCCTTCAAATTATTCTATTCTATTCCCATCATACATTGCAATAGAACAAAGTCACTTGTTTACAAATGTTACTAATGAGAAGGATTATTCCATTACAATAGTGGTTGGACAATCACTATTCTAACATCAAATTATTCTATTCTATTCCCATCATACATTGCAATAGTAGAAAGTCACTTGTTTACAAACGTTACTAAGGAGTATTATTCCATTTTAATATAGGTTGGACAATCACCATTCTGCCTTCAAATTATTCTATTCTATTCCCATCATACATTACAATAGAACAAAGTCACTTGTTTACAAATGTTACTAAGGAATATTATTCCATTTTAATATAGGGTGGACAATCACAATTCTAACATCAAATTATTCTATTCTATTACCATCATACATTGCAATAGAACAGAGTCACTTGTTTACAAATGTTACTAAGGAGTATTATTCCATTTTAATATAGGTTGGACAATCACAATTCTAACATCAAATTATTCTATTCTATTCCCATCATACATTGCAATAGAACAAAGTTACTTTTTTACAAATGTTACCAATGAGAAAGATTATTCCATTACAATAGCAGTTGGACAATTACCATTCTACCATCAAATTATTCTATGCTATTCCCATCATACATTGCAGTAGAACAAATTCACTTGTTTACAAATGTTACTAAGGAATATTATTCCATTTTAATATAGGGTGGACAATCACAATTCTAACATCAAATTATTCTATTCTATTACCATCATACATTGCAATAGAACAAAGTCACTTGTTTACAAATGTTACTAATGAGAAGGATTATTCCATTACAATAGGGGTTGGACAATCACCATTCTACCATCAAATCATTCTATTCTATTCCCATCATGCACTGCAATAGATCAAAGTCACTTGTTTACAAATGTTACTAAGAAGCATTATTCCTTTTTAATATAGGTTGAACAATCACCACTCTACCATCAAATTATTCTATTCTATTCCCATCATACATTGCAATATAACAAAGTCACTTGTTTACAAATGTTACTAAGGAATATTATTCCATTTTAATATAGGTTGGACAATCACAATTCTAACATCAAATTATTCTATTCTATTCCCATCATACATTGCAATAGTAGAAAGTCACTTGTTTATAAATGTTACTAATGAGAAGGATTATTCCATTACAATAGGGGTTGGACAATCACCATTCTACCATCAAATAATTATATTCTATAACCATCATACATTGCAATAGAACAAAGTCACTTGTTTACAAACGTTGCCAATGAGAAGGATTATTCCATTACAATAGGCGTTGGACAATTACCATTCTACCATCAAATTATTCTATGCTATTCCCATCATACATTGCAGTAGAACAAAGTCACTTGTTTACAAATGTTAATAAGGAATATTATTCCATTTTAATATAGGGTGGACAATCACAATTCTAACATCAAATTATTCTATTCTATTACCATCATACATTGCAATAGAACAGAGTCACTTGTTTACAAATGTTACTAAGGAGTATTATTCCATTTTAATATAGGTTGGACAATCACAATTCTAACATCAAATTATTCTATTCTATTCCCATCATACATTGCAATAGAACAAAGTTACTTGTTTACAAATGTTACCAATGAGAAAGATTATTCCATTACAATAGCAGTTGGACAATTACCATTATACCATCAAATTATTCTATGCTATTCCCATCATACATTGCAGTAGAACAAATTCACTTGTTTACAAATGTTACTAAGGAATATTATTCTATTTTAATATAGGGTGGACAATCACAATTCTAACATCAAATTATTCTATTCTATTACCATCATACATTGCAATAGAACAAAGTCACTTGTTTACAAATGTTACTAATGAGAAGGATTATTCCATTACAATAGGGGTTGGAAAATCACCATTCTACCATCAAATCATTCTATTCTATTCCCATCATGCACTGCAATAGATCAAAGTCACTTGTTTACAAATGTTACTAAGAAGCATTATTCCTTTTTAACATAGGTTGAACAATCACCACTCTACCATCAAATTATTCTATTCTATTCCCATCATACATTGCAATATAACAAAGTCACTTGTTTACAAATGTTACTAAGGAATATTATTCCATTTTAATATAGGTTGGACAATCACAATTCTAACATCAAATTATTCTATTCTATTCCCATCATACATTGCAATAGTAGAAAGTCACTTGTTTATAAATGTTACTAATGAGAAGGATTATTCCATTACAATAGGGGTTGGACAATCACCATTCTACCATCAAATAATTATATTCTATAACCATCATACATTGCAATAGAACAAAGTCACTTGTTTATAAATGTTACTAATGAGAAGGATTATTCCATTACAATAGGGGTTGGACAATCACCATTCTACCATCAAATAATTATATTCTATAACCATCATACATTGCAATAGAACAAAGGCACTTGTTTACAAACGTTGCCAATGAGAAGGATTATTCCATTACAATAGGCGTTGGACAGTTACCATTCTACCATCAAATTATTCTATGCTATTCCCATCATACATAGCAGTAGAACAAAGTCACTTGTTTACAAATGTTACTAAGGAGTATTATTCCATTTGAATATAGGTTGGACAATCACAATTCTAACATCAAATTATTCTATTCTATTCCCATCATACATTGCAATAGTAGAAAGTCACTTGTTTATAAATGTTACTAATGAGAAGGATTATTCCATTACAATAGGGGTTGGACAATCACCATTCTACCATCGAATAATTATATTCTATAACCATCATACATTGCAATAGAACAAAGTCACTTGTTTACAAACGTTGCCAATGAGAAGAATTATTCCATTACAATAGGCGTTGGACAATTACCATTCTACCATCAAATTATTCTATGCTATTCCCATCATACATTGCAGTAGAACAAATTCACTTGTTTACAAATGTTACTAAGGAATATTATTCCATTTTAATATAGGGTGGACAATCACAATTCTAACATGAAATTATTCTATTCTATTACCATCATACATTGCAATAGAACAAAGTCACTTGTTTACAAATGTTACTAATGAGAAGGATTATTCCATTACAATAGGGGTTGGACAATCACCATTCTACCATCAAATCATTCTATTCTATTCCCATCATGCACTGCAATAGATCAAAGTCACTTGTTTACAAATGTTACTAAGAAGCATTATTCCTTTTTAATATAGGTTGAACAATCACCACTCTACCATCAAATTATTCTATTCTATTCCCATCATACATTGCAATATAACAAAGTCACTTGTTTACAAATGTTACTAAGGAATATTATTCCATTTTAATATAGGTTGGACAATCACAATTCTAACATCAAATTATTCTATTCTATTCCCATCATACATTGCAATAGTAGAAAGTCACTTGTTTATAAATGTTACTAATGAGAAGGATTATTCCATTACAATAGGGGTTGGACAATCACCATTCTACCATCAAATAATTATATTCTATAACCATCATACATTGAAAGAGAACAAAGTCACTTGTTTACAAATGTTACGAAGGAGTATTTTTCTATTTTAATATAGGTTGGACAATCACAATTCTAACTTCAAATTATTCTATTCTATTCCCATCATACATTGCAATAGTAGAAAGTCACTTGTTTATAAATGTTACTAATGAGAAGGATTATTCCATTACAATAGGGGTTGGACAATCACCATTCTACCATCAAATTATTATATTCTATAACCATCATACATTGCAATAGAACAAAGTCACTTGTTTACAAACGTTACCAATGTGAAGGATTATTCCATTACAATAGGCGTTGGACAATTACCATTCTACCATCAAATTATTCTATGCTATTCCCATCATACATTGCAGTAGAACATAGTCACTTGTTTACAAACGTTACTAAGGAGTATTATTCCATTTTAATATAGGTTGGATAATCACCATTCTGCCTTCAAATTATTCTATTCTATTCCCATCATACATTGCAATAGAACAAAGTCACCTGTTTACAAATGTTACTAATGAGAAGGATTATTCCATTACAATAGGAGTTGGACAATCACTATTCTAACATCAAATTATTCTATTCTATTCCCATCATACATTGCAATAGTAGAAAGTCATTTGTTTAAATACGTTACTAAGGAGTATTATTCCATTTTAATATAGGTTGGATAATCACCATTCTGCCTTCAAATTATTCCTTTCTATTCCCATCATACATTGCAATAGAACAAAGTCACTTGTTTACAAATGTTACTAAGGAGTATTATTCCATTTTAATATAGGTTGGATAATCACCATTCTGCCTTCAAATTACTCTATTCTATTCCCATCACACACTGCAATAGAACAAAGTCACTTGTTTACAAACGTTACTAAGGAGTATTATTCCATTTTAATATAGGTTGGACAATCACAATTCTAACATCAAATTATTCTATTCTATTACCATCATACATTGCAATAGAACAAAGTCACTTGTTTACAAATGTTACTAATGAGAAGGATTATTCCATTACAATAGGGGTTGGACAATCACCATTCTACCATCAAATTATTATATTCTATAACCATCATACATTGCAATAGAACAAAGTCACTTGTTTACAAACGTTACCAATGTGAAGGATTATTCCATTACAATAGGCGTTGGACAATTACCATTCTACCATCAAATTATTCTATGCTATTCCCATCATACATTGCAGTAGAACATAGTCACTTGTTTACAAACGTTACTAAGGAGTATTATTCCATTTTAATATAGGTTGGATAATCACCATTCTGCCTTCAAATTATTCTATTCTATTCCCATCATACATTGCAATAGAACAAAGTCACTTGTTTACAAATGTTACTAATGAGAAGGATTATTCCATTACAATAGGGGTTGGACAATCACTATTCTAACATCAAATTATTCTATTCTATTCCCATCATACATTGCAATAGTAGAAAGTCATTTGTTAAAATACGTTACTAAGGAGTATTATTCCATTTTAATATAGGTTGGATAATCACCATTCTGCCTTCAAATTATTCCTTTCTATTCCCATCATACATTGCAATAGAACAAAGTCACTTGTTTACAAATGTTACTAAGGAGTATTATTCCATTTTAATATAGGTTTGATAATCACCATTCTGCCTTCAAATTACTCTATTCTATTCCCATCACACACTGCAATAGAACAAAGTCACTTGTTTACAAACGTTACTAAGGAGTATTATTCCATTTTAATATAGGTTGGACAATCACAATTCTAACATCAAATTATTCTTTTCTATTACCATCATATATTGCAATAGAACAAAGTCACTTGTTTACAAATGTTACTAATGAGAAGGATTATTCCATTACAATAGGGGTTGGACAATTACCATTCTACCATCAAATTATCCTACTCTATTCCCATCTTACACTGCCATAGTAGAAAGTCACTTGTTTACAAACGTTACTAAGGAGTATTATTCCATTTTGATATAGGTTGGATAATCACCATTCTGCCTTCAAATTACTCTATTCTATTCCCATCATACATTGCAATAGAACAAAGTCACTTGTTTACAAATGTTACTAAGGAGTATTATTCCATTTTAATATAGGTTGGATAATCACCATTCTGCCTTCAAATTATTTTATTCAATTCCCATCATACATTGCAATAGAACAAAGTCACTTGTTTACAAACGTTACTAAGGAGTATTATTCCATTTTAATATAGGTTGGACAATCACATTTCTACCATCAAATTATTCTATTCTATTCCTATCACCCACCACAATAGAACAAAGTCACTTGTTTTTCAAACGTTACTAAGGAGTATTATAACATTTTAACATAGGTTGAACAATCACAATTCTAACATCAAATGATTTTATTCTATTCCCATCATACATTGCAATATAACAAAGTCACTTGTTTACAAACATTACTAAGGAGTATTATTCCATCAAATTATTCTATGCAATTCCCATCATACATTGCAGTAGAACAAAGTCACTTGTTTACAAATGTTACTAAGGAAAATTATTCCATTTTAATATAGGGTGGACAATCACATTTCTACCATCAAATTTTCTATTCTATTCCCATCACACACTGCAATAGAACAAAGTCACTTGTTTACAAACGTTAATAAGGAGTATTATTCCATCAAATTATTCTATGCAATTCCCATCATACATTGCAGTAGAACAAAGTCACTTGTTTACAAACGTTACTAAGGAGTATTATTCCATTTTAATATAGGTTGGACAATCACAATTCTAACATCAAATTATTCTATTCTATTCCCATCATACATTGCAATAGAACAAAGTCACTTGTTTACAAATGTTACTAAGGAGTATTATTCCATTTTAATATAGGTTGGATAATCACCATTCTGCCTTCAAATTATTCTATTCTATTCCCATCATACATTGCAATAGAACAAAGTCACTTGTTTACAAATGTTACTAAGGAGTATTATTCCATTTTAATATAGTTTGGATAATCACCATTCTGCCTTCAAATTATTCTATTCTATTCCCATCATACATTGCAATAGAACAAAGTTAGTTGATTACAAATGTTACTAAGGAATATTATTCCATTTTAATATAGGTTGGACAATCACAACTCTAACATTAAATAATTCTATTGTATTGCCATCATGCACTGCAATAAAACAAAGTCACTTGTTTACAAATGTTACTAAGGAGTATTATTCCTTTTTAATATAGGTTGGACAATCACAATTCTACCATCAAATTATTATATTCTATTCCCATTATACATTGCAATAGAACAAAGTCATTTGTTTACAAATGTTACTAATGAGAAGGATTATTCCATTACAATTGGGGTTGGACAATTACCATTCTGCCATCAAATTATTCTATTATATTCCAATCATGTATTGCAATAGAACAAAGTCACTTGTTTACAAATGTTACTAAGGAGTATTATTCCATTTTAATATAGGTTGGATAATCACCACTCTACCATCAAATTATTCTATTCTATTCCAATCATACATTGCAATAGAACAAAGTCACTTGTTTACAAATGTTACTAAGGAGTATTAATCCATTTTAATATAGGTTGGGTAATCACCATTCTGCCATCAAATTATTCTATTCTATTCCCATCATACATTGCAATAGAACAAAGTCACTTGTTTACAAATGTTACTAAGGAGTATTATTCCATTTTAATATAGGTTGGATAATCACCATTCTGCCTTCAAATTATTCTATTCTATTTCCATCATACATTGCAATAGAACAAAGTCACTTGTTTACAAATGTTACTAATGAGAAGGATTATTCCATTACAATAGGGGTTGGACAATCACCATTCTAACATCAAATTATTCTATTCTATTCACATCATACATTGCAATAGTAGAAAGTCACTTTATTAAAAACGTTACTAAGGAGTATTATTCCATTTTAATATAGGTTGGATAATCACCATTCTACCTTCAAATTATTCTATTCTATTCCCATCATACATTGCAATAGAACAAAGTCACTTGTTTACAAATGTTACTAATGAGAAGGATTATTCCATTGCAATTGGGGTTGGACAATTACCATTCTGCCATCAAATTATTCTATTCTATTCCCATCATACATTGTAATAGAACAAAGTCACTTGTTTACAAATGTTACTAAGGAGTATTATTCCATTTTAATATAGGTTGGATAATCACCATTCTGCCTTCAAATTATTCTATTCTATTCCCATCATACATTGCAATAGAACAAAGTTAGTTGTTTACAAATGTTACTAAGGAATATTATTCCATTTTAATATAGGTTGGACAATCACAATTCTACCATCAAATTATTTAATTCTATTCCCATTATACATTGCAATAGAACAAAGTCACTTGTTTACAAATGTTACTAATGAGAAGGATTATTCCATTACAATAGGGGTTGGACAATTACCATTCTGCCATCAAATTATTCTATTCTATTCCAATCATACATTGCAATAGAACAAAGTCACTTGTTTACAAATGTTACTAAGGAGTATTAATCCATTTTAATATAGGTTGGGTAATCACCATTCTGCCTTCAAATTATTCTATTCTATTCCCATCATTCATTACAAATGAACAAAGTCACTTGTTTACAAATGTTACTAAGGAGTATTATTCCATTTTAATATAGGTTGGATAATCACCATTCTGCCTTCAAATTATTCTATTCTATTTCCATCATACATTGCAATAGAACAAAGTCACTTGTTTACAAATGTTACTAATGAGAAGGATTATTCCATTACAATAGGGGTTGGACAATCACCATTCTAACATCAAATTATTCTATTCTATTCCCATTATACATTGCAATAGTAGAAAGTCACTTTATTAAAAACGTTACTAAGGAGTATTATTCCATTTTAATATAGGTTGGATAATCACCATTCTACCTTCAAATTATTCTATTCTATTCCCATCATACATTGCAATAGAACAAAGTTAGTTGTTTACAAATGTTACTAAGGAGTATTATTCCATTTTAATATAGGTTGGATAATCACCATTCTGCCTTCAAATTATTCTATTCTATTCCCATCATACATTGCAATAGAACAAAGTTAGTTGTTTACAAATGTTACTAAGGAATATTATTCCATTTTAATATAGGTTGGACAATCACAATTCTACCATCAAATCATTCTATTCTATTCCCATCATATACCGCAATAGAACAAAGTCACTTGTTTACAAACGTTACTAAGGAGTATTATTCCATTTTAATATAGGTTGGATAATCTCCATTCTGCCTTCAAATTATTCTATTCTATTCCCATCATACATTGCAATAGAACAAAGTCACTTGTTTACAAATGTTACTAATGAGAAGGATTATTCCATTACAATAGGGGTTGGACAATCACCATTCTACCATCAAATTATCCTATTCTATTCCCATCATACACTGCAATAGAACAAAGTCACTTGTTTACAAATGTTACTAAGGAGAAAGATTATTCCATTACAATAGTGGTTGGACAATCACCATTCTACCATCAAAATATTCTATTCTATTCCTATCACCCACCACAATAGAACAAAGTCACTTGTTTACAAACGTTACTGAGGAGTATTATAACATTTTAACATAGGTTGAACAATCACAATTCTAACATCAAATGATTTTATTCTATTCCAATCACACAGTGCAATAGAACAAAGTTTCTTGTTTACAAACGTTACTAAGGAGTATTATTCCATCAAATTATTCTATGCAATTCCCATCATACATTGCAGTAGAACAAAGTCACTTGTTTACAAATGTTACTAAGGAATATTATTCCATTTTAATATAGGGTGGACAATCACATTTCTACCATCAAATTATTCTATTCTATTCCCATCACAAACTGCAATAGAATAAAGTCACTTGTTTACAGACGTTAATAAGGAGTATTATTCCATCAAATTATTCTATGCAATTCCCATCATACATTGCAGTAGAACAAAGTCACTTGTTTACAAACGTTACTAAGGAGTATTATTCCATTTTAATATAGGTTGGACAATCACAATTCTAACATCAAATTATTCTATTCTATTCCCATCATACATTGCAATAGAACAAAGTCACTTGTTTACAAATGTTACTAAGGAGTATTATTCCATTTTAATATAGGTTGGATAATCACCATTCTGCCTTCAAATTATTCTATTCTATTCCTATCATACATTGCAATAGAACAAAGTCACTTGTTTACAAATGTTACTAAGGAATATTATTCCATTTTAATATAGTTTGGATAATCACCATTCTGCCTTCAAATTATTCTATTCTATTCCCATCATACATTGCAATAGAACAAAGTTAGTTGATTACAAATGTTACTAAGGAATATTATTCCATTTTAATATAGGTTGGACAATCACAACTCTAACATTAAATAATTCTATTGTATTGCCATCATGCACTGCAATAAAACAAAGTCACTTGTTTACAAATGTTACTAAGGAGTATTATTCCTTTTTAATATAGGTTGGACAATCACAATTCTACCATCAAATTATTATATTCTATTCCCATTATACATTGCAATAGAACAAAGTCACTTGTTTACAAATGTTACTAATGAGAAGGATTATTCCATTACAATTGGGGTTGGACAATTACCATTCTGCCATCAAATTATTCTATTCTATTCCAATCATGTATTGCAATAGAACAAAGTCACTTGTTTACAAATGATACTAAGGAGTATTATTCCATTTTAATATAGGTTGGATAATCACCACTCTACCATCAAATTATTCTATTCTATTCCAATCATACATTGCAATAGAACAAAGTCACTTGTTTACAAATGTTACTAAGGAGTATTAATCCATTTTAATATAGGTTGGGTAATCACCATTCTGCCATCAAATTATTCTATTCTATTCCCATCATACATTGCAATAGAACAAAGTCACTTGTTTACAAATGTTACTAAGGAGTATTATTCCATTTTAATATAGGTTGGATAATCACCATTCTGCCTTCAAATTATTCTATTCTATTTCCATCATACATTGCAATAGAACAAAGTCACTTGTTTACAAATGTTACTAATGAGAAGGATTATTCCATTACAATAGGGGTTGGACAATCACCATTCTAACATCAAATTATTCTATTCTATTCCCATCATACACTGCAATAGTAGAAAGTCACTTTATTAAAAACGTTACTAAGGAGTATTATTCCATTTTAATATAGGTTGGATAATCACCATTCTACCTTCAAATTATTCTATTCTATTCCCATCATACATTGCAATAGAACAAAGTCACTTGTTTACAAATGTTACTAATGAGTATTATTCCATTTTAATATAGGTTGGATAATCACCATTCTGCCTTCAAATTATTCTATTCTATTCCCATCATACATTGCAATAGAACAAAGTTAGTTGTTTACAAATGTTACTAAGTAATATTATTCCATTTTAATATAGGTTGGACAATCACAATTCTACCATCAAATTATTTAATTCTATTCCCATTATACATTGCAATAGAACAAAGTCACTTGTTTACAAATGTTACTAATGAGAAGGATTATTCCATTACAATAGGGGTTGGACAATTACCATTCTGCCATCAAATTATTCTATTCTATTCCAATCATACTTTGCATAGAACAAAGTCACTTGTTTACAAATGTTACTAAGGAGTATTAATCCATTTTAATATAGGTAGGGTAATCACCATTCTGCCTTCAAATTATTCTATTCTATTCCCATCATTCATTACAAATGAACAAAGTCACTTGTTTACAAATGTTACTAAGGAGTATTATTCCATTTTAATATAGTTTGGATAATCACCATTCTGCCTTCAAATTATTCTATTCTATTCCCATCATACATTGCAATAGAACAAAGTTAGTTGATTACAAATGTTACTAAGGAATATTATTCCATTTTAATATAGGTTGGACAATCACAACTCTAACATTAAATAATTCTATTGTATTGCCATCATGCACTGCAATAAAACAAAGTCACTTGTTTACAAATGTTACTAAGGAGTATTATTCCTTTTTAATATAGGTTGGACAATCACAATTCTACCATCAAATTATTATATTCTATTCCCATTATACATTGCAATAGAACAAAGTCATTTGTTTACAAATGTTACTAATGAGAAGGATTATTCCATTACAATTGGGGTTGGACAATTACCATTCAGCCATCAAATTATTCTATTCTATTCCAATAATGTATTGCAATAGAACAAAGTCACTTGTTTACAAATGTTACTAAGGAGTATTATTCCATTTTAATATAGGTTGGATAATCACCACTCTACCATCAAATTATTCTATTCTATTCCAATCATACATTGCAATAGAACAAAGTCACTTGTTTACAAATGTTACTTAGGAGTATTAATCCATTTTAATATAGGTTGGGTAATCACCATTCTGCCATCAAATTATTCTATTCTATTCCCATCATACATTGCAATAGAACAAAGTCACTTGTTTACAAATGTTACTAAGGAGTATTATTCCATTTTAATATAGGTTGGATAATCACCATTCTGCCTTCAAATTATTCTATTCTATTTCCATCATACATTGCAATAGAACAAAGTCACTTGTTTACAAATGTTACTAATGAGAAGGATTATTCCATTACAATAGGGGTTGGACAATCACCATTCTAACATCAAATTATTCTATTCTATTCCCATTATACATTGCAATAGTGAAAGTCACTTTATTAAAAACGTTATTAAGGAGTATTATTCCATTTTAATATAGGTTGGATAATCACCATTCTACCTTCAAATTATTCTATTCTATTCCCATCATACATTGTAATAGAACAAAGTCACTTGTTTACAAATGTTACTAAGGAGTATTATTCCATTTTAATATAGGTTGGATAATCACCATTCTACCTTCAAATCATTCTATTCTATTCCCATCATATACCGCAATAGAACAAAGTCACTTGTTTACAAACGTTACTAAGGAGTATTATTCCATTTTAATATAGGTTGGATAATCTCCATTCTGCCTTCAAATTATTCTATTCTATTCCCATCATACATTGCAATAGAACAAAGTCACTTGTTTACAAATGTTACTAATGAGAAGGATTATTCCATTACAATAGGGGTTGGACAATCACCATTCTACCATCAAATTATCCTATTCTATTCCCATCATACACTGCAATAGAACAAAGTCACTTGTTTACAAATGTTACTAAGGAGAAAGATTATTCCATTACAATAGTGGTTGGACAATCACCATTCTACCATCAAAATATTCTATTCTATTCCTATCACCCACCACAATAGAACAAAGTCACTTGTTTACAAACGTTACTGAGGAGTATTATAACATTTTAACATAGGTTGAACAATCACAATTCTAACATCAAATGATTTTATTCTATTCCAATCACACAGTGCAATAGAACAAAGTTTCTTGTTTACAAACGTTACTAAGGAGTATTATTCCATCAAATTATTCTATGCAATTCCCATCATACATTGCAGTAGAACAAAGTCACTTGTTTACAAATGTTACTAAGGAATATTATTCCATTTTAATATAGGGTGGACAATCACATTTCTACCATCAAATTATTCTATTCTATTCCCATCACACACTGCAATAGAACAAAGTCACTTGTTTACAAACGTTAATAAGGAGTATTATTCCATCAAATTATTCTATGCAATTCCCATCATACATTGCAGTAGAACAAAGTCACTTGTTTACAAACGTTACTAAGGAGTATTATTCCATTTTAATATAGGTTGGACAATCACAATTCTAACATCAAATTATTCTATTCTATTCCCATCATACATTGCAATAGAACAAAGTCACTTGTTTACAAATGTTACTAAGGAGTATTATTCCATTTTAATATAGGTTGGATAATCACCATTCTGCCTTCAAATTATTCTATTCTATTCCCATCATACATTGCAATAGAACAAAGTCACTTGTTTACAAATGTTACTAAGGAGTATTATTCCATTTTAATATAGTTTGGATAATCACCATTCTGCCTTCAAATTATTCTATTCTATTCCCATCATACATTGCAATAGAACAAAGTCACTTGTTTACAAATGTTACTAAGGAGTATTATTCCTTTTTAATATAGGTTGGACAATCACAATTCTACCATCAAATTATTCTATTCTATTCCCATTATACATTGCAATAGAACAAAGTCACTTGTTTACAAATGTTACTAATGAGAAGGATTATTCCATTACAATTGGGGTTGGACAATTACCATTCTGCCATCAAATTATTCTATTCTATTCCAATCATGTATTGCAATAGAACAAAGTCACTTGTTTACAATTGTTACTAAGGAGTATTATTCCATTTTAATATAGGTTGGATAATCACCACTCTACCATCAAATTATTCTATTCTATTCCAATCATACATTGCAATAGAACAAAGTCACTTGTTTACAAATGTTACTAAGGAGTATTAATCCATTTTAATATAGGTTGGGTAATCACCATTCTGCCATCAAATTATTCTATTCTATTCCCATCATACATTGCAATAGAACAAAGTCACTTGTTTACAAATGTTACTAAGGAGTATTATTCCATTTTAATATAGGTTGGATAATCACCATTCTGCCTTCAAATTATTCTATTCTATTTCCATCATACATTGCAATAGAACAAAGTCACTTGTTTACAAATGTTACTAATGAGAAGGATTATTCCATTACAATAGGGGTTGGACAATCACCATTCTAACATCACATTATTCTATTCTATTCCCATTATACATTGCAATAGTGAAAGTCACTTTATTAAAAACGTTATTAAGGAGTATTATTCCATTTTAATATAGGTTGGACAATCACCATTCTACCTTCAAATTATTCTATTCTATTCCCATCATACATTGCAATAGAACAAAGTTAGTTGTTTACAAATGTTACTAAGGAATATTATTCCATTTTAATATAGGTTGGACAATCACAATTCTACCATCAAATCATTCTATTCTATTCCCATCATATACCGCAATAGAACAAAGTCACTTGTTTACAAACGTTACTAAGGAGTATTATTCCATTTTAATATAGGTTGGATAATCTCCATTCTGCCTTCAAATTATTCTATTCTATTCCCATCATACATTGCAATAGAACAAAGTCACTTGTTTACAAATGTTACTAATGAGAAGGATTATTCCATTACAATAGGGGTTGGACAATCACCATTCTACCATCAAATTATCCTATTCTATTCCCATCATACACTGCAATAGAACAAAGTCACTTGTTTACAAATGTTACTAAGGAGAAAGATTATTCCATTACAATAGTGGTTGGACAATCACCATTCTACCATCAAAATATTCTATTCTATTCCTATCACCCACCACAATAGAACAAAGTCACTTGTTTACAAACGTTACTGAGGAGTATTATAACATTTTAACATAGGTTGAACAATCACAATTCTAACATCAAATGATTTTATTCTATTCCAATCACACAGTGCAATAGAACAAAGTTTCTTGTTTACAAACGTTACTAAGGAGTATTATTCCATCAAATTATTCTATGCAATTCCCATCATACATTGCAGTAGAACAAAGTCACTTGTTTAAAAATGTTACTAAGGAATATTATTCCATTTTAATATAGGGTGGACAATCACATTTCTACCATCAAATTATTCTATTCTATTCCCATCACACACTGCAATAGAACAAAGTCACTTGTTTACAAACGTTAATAAGGAGTATTATTCCATCAAATTATTCTATGCAATTCCCATCATACATTGCAGTAGAACAAAGTCACTTGTTTACAAACGTTACTAAGGAGTATTATTCCATTTTAATATAGGTTGGACAATCACAATTCTAACATCAAATTATTCTATTCTATTCCCATCATACATTGCAATAGAACAAAGTCACTTGTTTACAAATGTTACTAAGGAGTATTATTCCATTTTAATATAGGTTGGATAATCACCATTCTGCCTTCAAATTATTCTATTCTATTCCCATCATACATTGCAATAGAACAAAGTCACTTGTTTACAAATGTTACTAAGGAGTATTATTCCATTTTAATATAGTTTGGATAATCACCATTCTGCCTTCAAATTATTCTATTCTATTCCCATCATACATTGCAATAGAACAAAGTTAGTTGATTACAAATGTTACTAAGGAATATTATTCCATTTTAATATAGGTTGGACAATCACAACTCTAACATTAAATAATTCTATTGTATTGCCATCATGCACTGCAATAAAACAAAGTCACTTGTTTACAAATGTTACTAAGGAGTATTATTCCTTTTTAATATAGGTTGGACAATCACAATTCTACCATCAAATTATTCTATTCTATTCCCATTATACATTGCAATAGAACAAAGTCACTTGTTTACAAATGTTACTAATGAGAAGGATTATTCCATTACAATTGGGGTTGGACAATTACCATTCTGCCATCAAATTATTCTATTCTATTCCAATCATGTATTGCAATAGAACAAAGTCACTTGTTTACAAATGTTACTAAGGAGTATTATTCCATTTTAATATAGGTTGGATAATCACCACTCTACCATCAAATTATTCTATTCTATTCCAATCATACATTGCAATAGAACAAAGTCACTTGTTTACAAATGTTACTAAGGAGTATTAATCCATTTTAATATAGGTTGGGTAATCACCATTCTGCCATCAAATTATTCTATTCTATTCCCATCATACATTGCAATAGAACAAAGTCACTTGTTTACAAATGTTACTAAGGAGTATTATTCCATTTTAATATAGGTTGGATAATCACCATTCTGCCTTCAAATTATTCTATTCTATTTCCATCATACATTGCAATAGAACAAAGTCACTTGTTTACAAATGTTACTAATGAGAAGGATTATTCCATTACAATAGGGGTTGGACAATCACCATTCTAACATCAAATTATTCTATTCTATTCCCATCATACATTGCAATAGTAGAAAGTCACTTTATTAAAAACGTTACTAAGGAGTATTATTCCATTTTAATATAGGTTGGATAATCACCATTCTACCTTCAAATCATTCTATTCTATTCCCATCATATACCGCAATAGAACAAAGTCACTTGTTTACAAACGTTACTAAGGAGTATTATTCCATTTTAATATAGGTTGGATAATCTCCATTCTGCCTTCAAATTATTCTATTCTATTCCCATCATACATTGCAATAGAACAAAGTCACTTGTTTACAAATGTTACTAATGAGAAGGATTATTCCATTACAATAGGGGTTGGACAATCACCATTCTACCATCAAATTATCCTATTCTATTCCCATCATACACTGCAATAGAACAAAGTCACTTGTTTACAAATGTTACTAAGGAGAAAGATTATTCCATTACAATAGTGGTTGGACAATCACCATTCTACCATCAAAATATTCTATTCTATTCCTATCACCCACCACAATAGAACAAAGTCACTTGTTTACAAACGTTACTGAGGAGTATTATAACATTTTAACATAGGTTGAACAATCACAATTCTAACATCAAATGATTTTATTCTATTCCAATCACACAGTGCAATAGAACAAAGTTTCTTGTTTACAAACGTTACTAAGGAGTATTATTCCATCAAATTATTCTATGCAATTCCCATCATACATTGCAGTAGAACAAAGTCACTTGTTTACAAATGTTACTAAGGAATATTATTCCATTTTAATATAGGGTGGACAATCACATTTCTACCATCAAATTATTCTATTCTATTCCCATCACACACTGCAATAGAACAAAGTCACTTGTTTACAAACGTTAATAAGGAGTATTATTCCATCAAATTATTCTATGCAATTCCCATCATACATTGCAGTAGAACAAAGTCACTTGTTTACAAACGTTACTAAGGAGTATTATTCCATTTTAATATAGGTTGGACAATCACAATTCTAACATCAAATTATTCTATTCTATTCCCATCATACATTGCAATAGAACAAAGTCACTTGTTTACAAATGTTACTAAGGAGTATTATTCCATTTTAATATAGGTTGGATAATCACCATTCTGCCTTCAAATTATTCTATTCTATTCCCATCATACATTGCAATAGAACAAAGTCACTTGTTTACAAATGTTACTAAGGAGTATTATTCCATTTTAATATAGTTTGGATAATCACCATTCTGCCTTCAAATTATTCTATTCTATTCCCATCATACATTGCAATAGAACAAAGTTAGTTGATTACAAATGTTACTAAGGAATATTATTCCATTTTAATATAGGTTGGACAATCACAACTCTAACATTAAATAATTCTATTGTATTGCCATCATGCACTGCAATAAAACAAAGTCACTTGTTTACAAATGTTACTAAGGAGTATTATTCCTTTTTAATATAGGTTGGACAATCACAATTCTACCATCAAATTATTCTATTCTATTCCCATTATACATTGCAATAGAACAAAGTCACTTGTTTACAAATGTTACTAATGAGAAGGATTATTCCATTACAATTGGGGTTGGACAATTACCATTCTGCCATCAAATTATTCTATTCTATTCCAATCATGTATTGCAATAGAACAAAGTCACTTGTTTACAAATGTTACTAAGGAGTATTATTCCATTTTAATATAGGTTGGATAATCACCACTCTACCATCAAATTATTCTATTCTATTCCAATCATACATTGCAATAGAACAAAGTCACTTGTTTACAAATGTTACTAAGGAGTATTAATCCATTTTAATATAGGTTGGGTAATCACCATTCTGCCATCAAATTATTCTATTCTATTCCCATCATACATTGCAATAGAACAAAGTCACTTGTTTACAAATGTTACTAAGGAGTATTATTCCATTTTAATATAGGTTGGATAATCACCATTCTGCCTTCAAATTATTCTATTCTATTTCCATCATACATTGCAATAGAACAAAGTCACTTGTTTACAAATGTTACTAATGAGAAGGATTATTCCATTACAATAGGGGTTGGACAATCACCATTCTAACATCAAATTATTCTATTCTATTCCCATCATACATTGCAATAGTAGAAAGTCACTTTATTAAAAACGTTACTAAGGAGTATTATTCCATTTTAATATAGGTTGGATAATCACCATTCTACCTTCAAATTATTCTATTCTATTCCCATCATACATTGCAATAGAACAAAGTCACTTGTTTACAAATGTTACTAAGGAGTATTATTCCATTTTAATATAGGTTGGATATTCACCATTCTGCCTTCAAATTATTCTATTCTATTCCCATCATACATTGCAATAGAACAAAGTTAGTTGTTTACAAATGTTACTAAGGAATATTATTCCATTTTAATATAGGTTGGACAATCACAATTCTACCATCAAATTATTTAATTCTATTCCCATTATACATTGCAATAGAACAAAGTCACTTGTTTACAAATGTTACTAATGAGAAGGATTATTCCATTACAATAGGGGTTGGACAATTACCATTCTGCCATCAAATTATTCTATTCTATTCCAATCATACATTGCATAGAACAAAGTCACTTGTTTACAAATGTTACTAAGGAGTATTAATCCATTTTAATATAGGTAGGGTAATCACCATTCTGCCTTCAAATTATTCTATTCTATTCCCATCATTCATTACAAATGAACAAAGTCACTTGTTTACAAATGTTACTAAGGAGTATTATTCCATTTTAATATAGGTTGGATAATCACCATTCTGCCTTCAAATTATTCTATTCTATTTCCATCATACATTGCAATAGAACAAAGTCACTTGTTTACAAATGTTACTAATGAGAAGGATTATTCCATTACAATAGGGGTTGGACAATCACCATTCTAACATCAAATTATTATATTCTATTCCCATTATACATTGCAATAGTAGAAAGTCACTTTATTAAAAACGTTACTAAGGAGTATTATTCCATTTTAATATAGGTTGGACAATCAAAATTCTAACATCAAATTATTCTATTCTATTCCCATCATACATTGCAATAGAACAAAGTTAGTTGTTTACAAATGTTACTAAGGAATATTATTCCATTTTAATATAGGTTGGACAATCAAAATTCTAACATCAAATTATTATATTCTATTCCCATTATACATTGCAATAGAACAAAGTCACTTGTTTACAAATGTTACTAATGAGAAGGATTATTCCATTACAATAGGGGTTGGACAATTACCATTCTGCCATCAAATTATTCTATTCTATTCCAATCATGTATTGCAATAGAACAAAGTCACTTGTTTACAAATGTTACTAAGGAGTATTATTCCATTTTAATATAGTTTGGGTAATCACCATTCTGCCTTCAAATTATTCTATTCTATTCCCATCATTCATTACAAATGAACAAAGTCACTTGTTTACAAATGTTACTAAGGAGTATTATTCCATTTTAATATAGGTTGGACAAACACAATTCTAACATTAAATAATTCTATTGTATTCCCATCACACCGCAGTAGAACAAAGTCACTTGTTTACAAACGTTACTAAGGAGTATTATTCCATTTTAATATAGGTTGAACAATCACCATTATACCATCAAATTATTCTATTCTATTCCCATCATACATTGCAATAGAACAAAGTCACTTGTTTACAAATGTTACTAATGAGAGGGATTATTCCATTACAATATTGGTTGGACAATCACCATTCTACCATCAAATTATTCTATTCTATTCCCATCATACACTGCAATAGAACAAAGTCACTTGTTTACAAATGTTACTAAGCAGAAAGATTATTCCATTACAATAGGGGTTGGACAATCACCATTCTATCATCAAAATATTCTATTCTATTCCTATGACACACCACAATAGAACAAAATCACTTGTTTACAAACGTTACTGAGGAGTATTATAACATTTTAATATAGGTTGGACAATCACAATTCTAACATCAAATTATTCTATTCTATTCCCATCATACATTGCAATAGAACAAAGTCACTTGTTTACAAATGTTACTAAGGAGCATTATTCCATTTTAATATAGGTTGAACAATCACCATTCTAATATCAAATTATTCTATTCTATTCCCATCATACATTGAAATAGAACAAAGTCACTTGTTTACAAATGTTACTAATGAGAAAGATTATTCCATTACAATAGGGGTTGGACAATCACCATTCTACCATCAAATTATTCTATTCTATTCCCATCATACATTGCAATAGAACAAAGTCACTTGTTTACAGATGTTACTAAGGAGTATTATTCCATTTTAATATAGGTTGGACAATAACAATTCTACCATCAAATCATTCTATTCTATTATCATCATACATTGCAATAGAACAAAGTTACTTGTTTACAGATGTTACTAAGGAGTATTATTCCATTTTAATATAGGTTGGACAATCACCACTCTACCATCAAATTATTCTATTCTATTCCCATCATACATTGCAATAGAACAAAGTCACTTGTTTACAAATGTTACTAAGCAGAAAGATTATTCCATTACAATAGGGGTTGGACAATCACCATTCTATCATCAAAATATTCTATTCTATTCCTATCACACACCACAATAGAACAAAATCACTTGTTTACAAACGTTACTGAGGAGTATTATAACATTTTAATATAGGTTGGACAATCACAATTCTAACATCAAATTATTCTATTCTATTCCCATCATACATTGCAAAAGAACAAAGTCACTTGTTTACAAATGTTACTAAGGAGCATTATTCCATTTTAATATAGGTTGAACAATCACCATTCTAATATCAAATTATTCTATTCTATTCCCATCATACATTGAAATAGAACAAAGTCACTTGTTTACAAATGTTACTAATGAGAAAGATTATTCCATTACAATAGGGGTTGGACAATCACCATTCTACCATCAAATTATTCTATTCTATTCCCATCATACATTGCAATAGAACAAAGTCACTTGTTTACAGATGTTACTAAGGAGTATTATTCCATTTTAATATAGGTTGGACAATAACAATTCTACCATCAAATCATTCTATTCTATTATCATCATACATTGCAATAGAACAAAGTTACTTGTTTACAGATGTTACTAAGGAGTATTATTCCATTTTAATATAGGTTGGACAATCACCACTCTACCATCAAATTATTCTATTCTATTCCCATCATACATTGCAATAGAACAAAGTCACTTGTTTACAAATGTTACTAAGGAGTAATATTCCATTTTAATATAGTTTGAACAATCACCATTCTAACATCAAATTATTCTATTCTATTCCCATCATACATTGCAATAGAACAAAGTCACTTGTCTACAAATGTTACTAATGAGAAGGATTATTCCATTACAATAGGGTTTGGACAATCACCATTCTACCATCAAATCATTCTATTCTATTCCCATCATACACTGCAATCGATCAAAGTCACTTGTTTACAAATGTTACTAAGGAGCATTATTCCATTTTAATATAGGTTGAACAATCACCACTCTACCATCAAATTATTCTATTCTATTCCCATCATACATTGAAATAGAACAAAGTCACTTGTTTACAAATGTTACTAATGAGAAAGATTATTCCATTACAATAGGGGTTGGACAATCACCATTCTACCATCAAATTATTCTATTCTATTCCCATCATACATTGCAATAGAACAAAGTCACTTGTTTACAGATGTTACTAAGGAGTATTATTCCATTTTAATATAGGTTGGACAATAACAATTCTACCATCAAATTATTATATTCTATAACCATCATACATTGCAATAGAACAATGTCAATTGTTTACAAATGTTACTAATGAGAAGGATTATTCCATTACAATAGGGGTTGGACAATTACCATTCTACCATCAAATTATTCTATTCTATTCCCATCATACATTGCAGTAGAACAAAGTCACTTGTTTACAAATGTTACTAAGGAATATTATTCCATTTTAATATAGGGCGGACAATCACATTTCTACCATCAAATTATTCTATTCTATTCCCATCACACACTGCAATAGAACAAAGTCACTTGTTTACAAACGTTACTAAGGAGTATTATTCCATTTTAATATAGGTTGGACAACCACAATTCTAACATCAAATTATTCTATTCTATTACCATCATACATTGCAATAGAACAAAGTCACTTGTTTACAAATGTTACTAATGAGAAGGATTATTCCATTACAATACGGGTTGGACAATTACCATTCTATCATCAAATTATTCTATTCTATTCCCATCGTACACTGCCATAGTAGAAAGTCACTTGTTTACAAACGTTACTAAGGAGTATTATTCAATTTTGATATAGGTTGGATAATCACCATTCTGCCTTCAAATTACTCTATTCTATTCCCATCATACATTGCAATAGAACAAAGTCACTTGTTTACAAATGTTACTAAGGAGTATTATTCCATTTTAATATAGGTTGGATAATCACCATTCTGCCTTCAAATTATTTTATTCAATTCACATCATACATTGCAATAGAACAAAGTCACTTGTTTACAAACGTTAGCAATGAGAAGGATTATATCATTTCAATATAGGTTGGACAATCACAATTCTACCATCAAATTATTCTATTCTATTCCCATCATACATTGCAATAGAACAAAGTCACTTGTTTACAAATGTTACTAAGGAGCATTATTCCATTTTAATATAGGTTGAACAATCACCACTCTACCATCAAATTATTCTATTCTATTCCCATCATACATTGCAATAGAACAAAGTCACTTGTTTACAAACGTTACTAAGGAGTATTATTCCATTTTAATATAGGTTGGACAATCACAATTCTAACATCAAATTATTCTATTCTATTACCATCATACATTGCAATAGAACAAAGTCACTTGTTTACAAACGTTACTAAGGAGTATTATTCCATTTTAATATAGGTTGGATAATCACCATTCTGCCTTCAAATTATTCTATTCTATTCCCATCATACATTGCAATAGAACAAAGTCACTTGTTTACAAATGTTACTAATGAGAAGTATTATTCCATTACAATAGGGGTTGGACAATCACATTTTTACCATCAAATTATTCTATTCTATTCCCATCACACACTGCAATAGAACAAAGTCACTTGTTTACAAACGTTACTAAGGAGTATTATTCCATTTTAATATAGGTTGGACAATCACAATTCTAACATCAAATTATTCTATTCTATTCCCATCATACATTGCAATAGAACAAAGTCACTTGTTTACAAATGTTACTAATGAGAAGGATTATTCCATTACAATAGGGGTTGGACAATCACCATTCTACCATCAAATTATCCTATTCTATTCCCATCATACACTGCAATAGAACAAAGTCACTTGTTTACAAATGTTACTAAGGAGAAAGATTATTCCATTACAATAGTGGTTGGACAATCACCATTCTACCATCAAAATATTCTATTCTATTCCTATCACCCACCACAATAGAACAAAGTCACTTGTTTACAAACGTTACTGAGGAGTATTATAACATTTTAACATAGGTTGAACAATCACAATTCTAACATCAAATGATTTTATTCTATTCCCATCACACAGTGCAATAGAACAAAGTTACTTGTTTACAAACGTTACTAAGGAGTATTATTCCATCAAATTATTCTATGCAATTCCCATCATACATTGCAGTAGAACAAAGTCACTTGTTTACAAATGTTACTAAGGAATATTATTCCATTTTAATATAGGGTGGACAATCACATTTCTACCATCAAATTATTCTATTCTATTCCCATCACACACTGCAATAGAACAATGTCAATTGTTTACAAATGTTACTAATGAGAAGGATTATTCCATTACAATAGGGGTTGGACAATTACCATTCTACCATCAAATTATTCTATTCTATTCCCATCATACATTGCAGTAGAACAAAGTCACTTGTTTACAAATGTTACTAAGGAATATTATTCCATTTTAATATAGGGCGGACAATCACATTTCTACCATCAAATTATTCTATTCTATTCCCATCACACACTGCAATAGAACAAAGTCACTTGTTTACAAACGTTACTAAGGAGTATTATTCCATTTTAATATAGGTTGGACAATCAAAATTCTAACATCAAATTATTCTATTCTATTACCATCATACATTGCAATAGAACAAAGTCACTTGTTTACAAATGTTACTAATGAGAAGGATTATTCCATTACAATACGGGTTGGACAATTACCATTCTATCATCAAATTATTCTATTCTATTCCCATCGTACACTGCCATAGTAGAAAGTCACTTGTTTACAAACGTTACTAAGGAGTATTATTCAATTTTGATATAGGTTGGATAATCACCATTCTGCCTTCAAATTACTCTATTCTATTCCCATCATACATTGCAATAGAACAAAGTCACTTGTTTACAAATGTTACTAAGGAGCATTATTCCATTTTAATATAGGTTGAACAATCACCACTCTACCATCAAATTATTCTATTCTATTCCCATCATACATTGCAATAGAACAAAGTCACTTGTTTACAAATGTTACTAATGAGAAGTATTATTCCATTACAATAGGGGTTGGACAATCACATTTTTACCATCAAATTATTCTATTCTATTCCCATCACACACTGCAATAGAACAAAGTCACTTGTTTACAAACGTTACTAAGGAGTATTATTCCATTTTAATATAGGTTGGACAATCACAATTCTAACATCAAATTATTCTATTCTATTCCCATCATACATTGCAATAGAACAAAGTCACTTGTTTACAAATGTTACTAATGAGAAGGATTATTCCATTACAATAGGGGTTGGACAATCACCATTCTACCATCAAATTATCCTATTCTATTCCCATCATACACTGCAATAGAACAAAGTCACTTGTTTACAAATGTTACTAAGGAGAAAGATTATTCCATTACAATAGTGGTTGGACAATCACCATTGTACCATCAAAATATTCTATTCTATTCCTATCACCCACCACAATAGAACAAAGTCACTTGTTTACAAACGTTACTGAGGAGTATTATAACATTTTAACATAGGTTGAACAATCACAATTCTAACATCAAATGATTTTATTCTATTCCAATCACACAGTGCAATAGAACAAAGTTTCTTGTTTACAAACGTTACTAAGGAGTATTATTCCATCAAATTATTCTATGCAATTCCCATCATACATTGCAGTAGAACAAAGTCACTTGTTTAAAAATGTTACTAAGGAATATTATTCCATTTTAATATAGGGTGGACAATCACATTTCTACCATCAAATTATTCTATTCTATTCCCATCACACACTGCAATAGAACAAAGTCACTTGTTTACAAACGTTAATAAGGAGTATTATTCCATCAAATTATTCTATGCAATTCCCATCATACATTGCAGTAGAACAAAGTCACTTGTTTACAAACGTTACTAAGGAGTATTATTCCATTTTAATATAGGTTGGACAATCACAATTCTAACATCAAATTATTCTATTCTATTCCCATCATACATTGCAATAGAACAAAGTCACTTGTTTACAAATGTTACTAAGGAGTATTATTCCATTTTAATATAGGTTGGATAATCACCATTCTGCCTTCAAATTATTCTATTCTATTCCCATCATACATTGCAATAGAACAAAGTCACTTGTTTACAAATGTTACTAAAGAGAAGGATTATTCCATTACAATAGGGGTTGGACAATCACCATTCTAACATCAAATTATTCTATTCTATTCCCATTATACATTGCAATAGTAGAAAGTCACTTGTTTAAAAACTTTACTAAGGAGTATTATTCCATTTTAATATAGGTTGGATAATCACCATTCTGCCTTCAAATTATTCTATTCTATTCCCATCATACATTGCAATAGAACAAAGTCACTTGTTTACATATGTTACTAAGGAGTATTATTCCATTTTAATATAGTTTGGATAATCACCATTCTGCCTTCAAATTATTCTATTCTATTCCCATCATACATTGCAATAGAACAAAGTTAGTTGATTACAAATGTTACTAAGGAATATTATTCCATTTTAATATAGGTTGGACAATCAGAACTCTAACATTAAATAATTCTATTGTATTGCCATCATGCACTGCAATAAAACAAAGTCACTTGTTTACAAATGTTACTAAGGAGTATTATTCCTTTTTAATATAGGTTGGACAATCACAATTCTACCATCAAATTATTATATTCTATTCCCATCACACACTGCAATAGAACAAAGTCACTTGTTTACAAACGTTAATAAGGAGTATTATTCCATCAAATTATTCTATGCAATTCCCATCATACATTGCAGTAGAACAAAGTCACTTGTTTACAAACGTTACTAAGGAGTATTATTCCATTTTAATATAGGTTGGACAATCACAATTCTAACATCAAATTATTCTATTCTATTCCCATCATACATTGCAATAGAACAAAGTCACTTGTTTACAAATGTTACTAAGGAGTATTATTCCATTTTAATATAGGTTGGATAATCACCATTCTGCCTTCAAATTATTCTATTCTATTCCCATCATACATTGCAATAGAACAAAGTCACTTGTTTACAAATGTTACTAAAGAGAAGGATTATTCCATTACAATAGGGGTTGGACAATCACCATTCTAACATCAAATTATTCTATTCTATTCCCATTATACATTGCAATAGTAGAAAGTCACTTGTTTAAAAACTTTACTAAGGAGTATTATTCCATTTTAATATAGGTTGGATAATCACCATTCTGCCTTCAAATTATTCTATTCTATTCCCATCATACATTGCAATAGAACAAAGTCACTTGTTTACATATGTTACTAAGGAGTATTATTCCATTTTAATATAGTTTGGATAATCACCATTCTGCCTTCAAATTATTCTATTCTATTCCCATCATACATTGCAATAGAACAAAGTTAGTTGATTACAAATGTTACTAAGGAATATTATTCCATTTTAATATAGGTTGGACAATCAGAACTCTAACATTAAATAATTCTATTGTATTGCCATCATGCACTGCAATAAAACAAAGTCACTTGTTTACAAATGTTACTAAGGAGTATTATTCCTTTTTAATATAGGTTGGACAATCACAATTCTACCATCAAATTATTATATTCTATTCCCATTATACATTGCAATAGAACAAAGTCAGTTGTTTACAAATGTTACTAATGAGAAGGATTATTCCATTGCAATTGGGGTTGGACAATTACCATTCTGCCATCAAATTAGTCTATTCTATTCCAATCATGTATTGCAATAGAACAAAGTCACTTGTTTACAAATGTTACTAAGGAGTATTATTCCATTTTAATATAGGTTGGATAATCACCACTCTACCATCAAATTATTCTATTCTATTCCAATCATACATTGCAATAGAACAAAGTCACTTGTTTACAAATGTTACTAAGGAGTATTAATCCATTTTAATATAGGTTGGGTAATCACCATTCTGCCATCAAATTATTCTATTCTATTCCCATCATACATTGTAATAGAACAAAGTCACTTGTTTACAAATGTTACTAAGGAGTATTATTCCATTTTAATATAGGTTGGATAATCACCATTCTGCCTTCAAATTATTCTATTCTATTCCCATCATACATTGCAATAGAACAAAGTTAGTTGTTTACAAATGTTACTAAGGAATATTATTCCATTTTAATATAGGTTGGACAATCACAATTCTACCATCAAATTATTATATTCTATTCCCATTATACATTGCAATAGAACAAAGTCACTTGTTTACAAATGTTACTAATGAGAAGGATTATTCCATTACAATAGGGGTTGGACAATTACCATTCTGCCATCAAATTATTCTATTCTATTCCAATCATACATTACAATAGAACAAAGTCACTTGTTTACAAATGTTACTAATGAGAAGGATTATTCCATTACAATAGGGGTTGGACAATCACAATTCTACCATCAAATTATTCTATTCTATTCCCATCATGCACTGCAATAGAATAAAGTCACTTGTTTACAAATGTTACTAAGGAGTATTAATCCATTTTAATATAGGTTGGGTAATCACCATTCTGCCTTCAAATTATTCTATTCTATTCCTATCATTCATTACAAATGAACAAAGTCACTTGTTTACAAATGTTACTAAGGAGTATTATTCCATTTTAATATAGGTTGGATAATCACCATTCTGCCTTCAAATTATTCTATTCTATTTCCATCATACATTGCAATAGAACAAAGTCACTTGTTTACAAATGTTACTAATGAGAAGTATTATTCTATTACAATAGGGGTTGGACAATCACCATTCTAACATCAAATTATTCTATTCTATTCCCATCATACATTGCAATAGTAGAAAATCACTTTATTAAAAACGTTACTAAGGAGTATTATTCCATTTTAATATAGGTTGGATAATCACAATTCTACCTTCAAATTATTCTATTCTATTGCCATCATACATTGTAATAGAACAAAGTCACTTGTTTACAAATGTTACTAAGGAGTATTATTCCATTTTAATATAGTTTGGATAATCACCATTCTGCCTTCAAATTATTCTATTCTATTCCCTTCATACATTGCAATAGAACAAAGTTAGTTGTTTACAAATGTTACTAAGGAATATTATTCCATTTTAATATAGGTTGGACAATCACAATTCTACCATCAAATTATTATATTCTATTCCCATTATACATTGCAATAGAACAAAGTCACTTGTTTACAAATGTTACTAATGAGAAGGATTATTCCATTACAATAGGGGTTGGACAATTACCATTCTGCCATCAAATTATTCTATTCTATTCCAATCATGTATTGCAATAGAACAAAGTCACTTGTTTACAAATGTTACTAAGGAGTATTATTCCATTTTAAAATAGTTTGGGTAATCACTATTCTGCCTTCAAATTATTCTATTCTATTCCCATCATTCATTACAAATGAACAAAGTCACTTGTTTACAAATGTTACTAAGGAGTATTATTCCATTTTAATATAGGTTGGACAATCACAATTCTAACATTAAATAATTCTATTGTATTCCCATCACACACCGCAGTAGAACAAAGTCACTTGTTTACAAACGTTACTAAGAAGTATTATTCCATTTTAATATAGGTTGAACAATCACCATTATACCATCAAATTATTCTATTCTATTCCCATCATACATTGCAATAGAACAAAGTCACTTGTTTACAAATGTTACTAATGAGAGGGATTATTCCATTACAATATTGGTTGGACAATCACCATTCTACCATCAAATTATTCTATTCTATTCCCATCATACACTGCAATAGAACAAACTGACTTGTTTACAAATGTTACTAAGCAGAAAGATTATTCCATTACAATAGGGGTTGGACAATCACCATTCTATCATCAAAATATTCTATTCTATTCCTATCACACACCACAATAGAACAAAGTCACTTGTTTACAAACGTTACTGAGGAATATTATAACATTTTAATATAGGTTGGACAATCACAATTCTAACATCAAATTATTCTATTCTATTCCCATCATACATTGCAATAGAACAAAGTCACTTGTTTTCAAATGTTACTAAGGAGCATTATTCCATTTTAATATAGGTTGAACAATCACCATTCTAATATCAAATTATTCTATTCTATTCCCATCATACATTGAAATAAAACAAAGTCACTTGTTTACAAATGTTACTAATGAGAAAGATTATTCCATTACAATAGCGGTTGGATAATCACAATTCTACCATCAAATCATTCTATTCTATTCCCATTATGCACTGCAATAGATCAAAGTCACTTGTTTACAAATGTTACTAAGGAGTATTATTCCATTTTAATATAGTTTGAACAATCACCATTCTAACATCAAATTATTCTATTCTATTCCCATCATACATTGCAATAGAACAAAGTCACTTGTCTACAAATGTTACTAATGAGAAGGATTATTCCATTACAATAGGGTTTGGACAATCATCATTCTACCATCAAATCATTCTATTCTATTCCCATCATACACTGCAATCGATCAAAGTCACTTGTTTACAAATGTTACTAAGGAGCATTATTCCATTTTAATATAGGTTGAACAATCACCACTCTACCATCAAATTATTCTATTCTATTCCCATCATACATTGCAATAGAACAAAGTCACTTGTTTACAAATGTTACTAAGGAGTAATATTCCATTTTAATATAGGTTGAACAATCACCATTCTACCATCAAATTATTCTATTCTATTCCCATCATACATTGCTATAGAACAAAGTCACTTGTTTATAAATGTTACTAATGAGAAGGATTATTCCATTAAAATAGGGGTTGGACAATCACCATTCTACCATCAAATTATTATATTCTATAACCATCATACATTGCAATAGAACAATATCACTTGTTTACAAATGTTACTAATGAGAAGGATTATTCCATTACAATAGGGGTTGGACAATTACCATTCTACCATCAAATTATTCTATTCTATTCCCATCATACATTGCAGTAGAACAAAGTTACTTGTTTACAAATGTTACTAAGGAATATTATTCCATTTTAATATAGGGCGGACAATCACATTTCTACCATCAAATTATTCTATTCTATTCCCATCACACACTGCAATAGAACAAAGTCACTTGTTTACAAACGTTACTAAGGAGTATTATTCCATTTTAATATAAGTTGGACAATCACAATTCTAACATCAAATTATTCTATTCTATTACCATCATACATTGCAATAGAACAAAGTCACTTGTTTACAAATGTTACTAATGAGAAGGATTATTCCATTACAATACGGGTTGGACAATTACCATTCTACCATCAAATTATTCTATTCTATTCCCATCATACACTGCCATAGTAGAAAGTCACTTGTTTACAAACGTTACTAAGGAGTATTATTCCTATTTAATATAGGTTGGACAATCACCATTCTGCCTTCAAATTATTCTATTCTATTCCCATCATACGTTGCAATAGAACAAAGTCACTTGTTTACAAATGTTACTAATGAGAAGGATTATTCCATTACAATAGGGGTTGGACAATCACCATTCTACCATCAAATTATCCTATTCTATTCCCATCATACACTGCAATAGAACAAAGTCACTTGTTTACAAATGTTACTAAGGAGAAAGATTATTCCATTACAATAGTGGTTGGACAATCACCATTCTACCATCAAAATATTCTATTCTATTCCTATCACCCACCACAATAGAACAAAGTCACTTGTTTACAAACGTTACTGAGGAGTATTATAACATTTTAACATAGGTTGAACAATCACAATTCTAACATCAAATGATTTTATTCTATTCCCATCACACAGTGCAATAGAACAAAGTTACTTGTTTACAAACGTTACTAAGGAGTATTATTCCATCAAATTATTCTATGCAATTCCCATCATACATTGCAGTAGAACAAAGTCACTTGTTTACAAATGTTACTAATGAGAAGGATTATTCCATTACAATAGGGGTTGGACAATCACCATTCTACCATCAAATTATCCTATTCTATTCCCATCATACACTGCAATAGAACAAAGTCACTTGTTTACAAATGTTACTAAGGAGAAAGATTATTCCATTACAATAGTGGTTGGACAATCACCATTCTACCATCAAATTATTCTATTCTATTCCCATCATACACTGCCATAGTAGAAAGTCACTTGTTTACAAACGTTACTAAGGAGTAATATTCCATTTTAATATAGGTTGAACAATCACCATTTTAACATCAAATTATTCTATTCTATTCCCATCAAACACCGCAATAGAAGTAAGTCACTTGTTTACAAACGTTACTAAGGAATATTAATCCATTTTAATATAGGTTGGACAATCACAATTCTACCATCAAATTGTTCTATTCTATTCCCATAATACATTGCAATAGAACAAAGTCACTTGTTTACAAATGTTACTAAGGAGTATTATTCCATTTTAATATAGGTTGGACAATCACAATTCTAACATCAAATTATTGTATTCTATTCCTATAATACATTGCAATAGAACAAAGTCACTTGTTTACAAATGTTACTAAGGAGTATTATTCCATTTTAATATAGTTTGGATAATCACCATTCTGCCTTCAAATTATTCAATTCTATTCCCATTATACATTGCAATAGAACAAAGTCACTTGTTTACAAACGTTGCCAATGAGAAGGATTATTCCATTACAATAGGGGTTGGACAATCACAATTCTATCATCTAATTATTCTATTCTATTCCCATCATACATTGCAATGGAACAAAGTCACTTGTTTACAAATATTACTAAGGAGCATTATTCCATTTTAATATAGATTGGACAATCACCATTCAAACATTAAGTTATTCTATTCTATTCCCATCATACATTGCAATAGAACAAAGTCACTTGTTTACAAATGTTACTAAGGAGTATTATTCCATTTTAATATAGGTTGGACAATCACATTTCTACCATCAAATTATTCTATTCTATTCCCATCATACATTGCAATAGAACAAAGTCACTTGTTTACAAATGTTACTAATGAGAAGTATTATTCCATTTTAATATAGGTTGGACAATCACAATTCTACCATCAAATTATTCTATTCTATTCCCATCATACACTGCAATAGTAGAATGAGAAGGATTATTCCATTACAATAGGGGTTGGACAATCACCATTCTAACATTACATAATAGTAGAGTGGTGATTGTTCAACCTTCATAAAAATGAAATAATCATTCTCCTTAGTAACATTTGTAACATTTAACTTTGTTCTATTGCAATGTATGATGGAATAGAATAGAATATTTTGATGGTAGATTGGTGATTATCCTACCTATATTAAAATGGAATAATCTTTCTATTTAGAACTATTTGTAAACAAACAACTTTGTTCTATTGTAGTGTCCTTCCTCCCTAAACGAGTATGAGGGTGCTACATTGCGAAATACCACAACTTATGAAAGCCAGTAAGGGACATTTTGTAAAATAAAAAATAAAAAATAATCTCGTGAGCACGACATAATATCTTGTGCGCACGACTTACTATCTTGTGAGCACGACATACTATCTTGTGAGGACGACATACTATCTTGTGAGCACGAGATGCTATCTTGTGAGCACGACGTACTATCTTGTGAGCACGACATACTATCTCGTTCGCACGAAATACTATCTTGTGAGCACGACATACTATCTTGTGCGCACAACATGCTATCTCGTTCGCACGACATACTATCTCGTGCGCACGACATACTATATTGTGAGCATGACATACTATCTTGTGAGCACGACATACTATCTTGTAAAGCCCAAAAGAAAATTCTTGTCAAGCAACAGTACAGTAGAGATATACGATACATATTAGCTAGGATTCAAATACAGTAACTTTGGCTTTAGTGAACCATCAATTTAAATCGCGCAATTGCTAGGAATCGAATACATATGACTACATATGTGTAAAGGGAATCTTGTTTCCTATCTATTTTATCTGCGGTTCAGTCCACTGACTGAAATGTCCTTATTTGCACTTGGATCAAGTAGCTGTAGTGATGAAATCAGAAAAATGTCCGTAATCCTCTGGCAAAACAAGAATTTTAAAAACTGATTCGATAAACGGATTATCATATTATGTACAAAATTATCATGCTACCCCTACAATATACAAATGGTTTGAGCAATATATTTATATTATTGATCGTGCAAACATTTGCCAACGAATATTATATTGTGGGTGTTATATACATTGTATATTACGAGAGCTGACATAGACTGGCCACTGAGTCGGCTATTGATATCTAGAACTTTCGTCGTTGATGGCGCTATTGTTAAACATAAGCACACTCGAATGTGACAATGAAATCTCAAGTGACTGCAAAAAAATGATCTTGTACGAAAGCCATATTTTTGCTTTATTATCACTTGTCAAGATTTCCTTATTTAATTTATAAATTAAGACATGTTTACGACTGCAGTAATTAGTGACAGGATTGGTTGGCAGGGACATGAGCAAAGTGACGTCATTCTTCTAGGTAATGCTACATGGGGATTTCCCCGAACTACCATTGAAGGTTTGCAGATAGCTGACTCTGTTGTGAGGTACACTTCGTATATAAACAAAGCTGTCGTAACCACGCTAAAAGACAAGTAAAATGGCGAAGAGTTCTGAGCACCAGAAAAAGGTGTTAATGATATTTAAACCGCTTCTACAGGAGCGCTTAATACCAAGCACTATGCTGATCCAGTTGATGCAAATTATACCTATCGGTAAGTTACAGTGATCTCCAGACAGACTCTACCTATTTTGTTCATGATCATTTCTATGTAGGAATTTAAAAAAACTGTCGATGTTGCAGTGTCGAATTGAATCACAAATGATATGACAAGTATTACTGTAAATTCATTTGGTTGTCATAGTGACATTTTATGACTGTCGTACGGTAACGTTTGTCTAAATCTACACTTTCGTTTTACGGGTTCAAAAGGTCGACATGTATCTATTTATAAGAAGGGGCTTACCAGTCTCACCACACATCATTTGACTATAAATAAGCATCGCTTTGGAACGATAAACAAACCAGTCATTGACTGTGAAATTTAAAACTTGTTTTTTAAAAGCAAAAAAAGCTTCGGCCAAGGATTCAAGTCGGCCAAACTGACCCCCAGGAAAAAATATGATGATTAGGCATAAAGTTAGAATCGACGCGTTTTCGTTGAAGGGAAACTGTTCACGTACGTATGTAATCATTGGGAAGGGAAGATTTTCACTGTCATGGAGACGGGGGTAAAGAAAAATTTCAGTATTGGATAGTTTTGACTCCTATATTTAAATTTGAACGACAAATTTGCATATATAATGGTATTTCATAATTAAGTATTATCTTTGCAATCCTTGTTTAGATTTACAAATAACAGAATGGATAGATTTATGATTTCCATTAGATATAGTATGGCCTATACATATAGGTGGGATGACTGCGATGTATACATTACCTTACTAATTTGCATGATTAATTATATTTACCAATAAGGCGATATACTTTATCAATGGTAGCTCGGTGAATATATTAACAATACTGTGTCACGTGGTCTATTTATTTTTTTCCCCAATTTGATAATATCCTGATGTAAACTACTGACTTCAACTTTGAACGTAACTCATTTCAGACTTTATGATTGGTAAAATATAGATTATATTATATCATGCTACTATGCGCCATTCTGATTGGATAATAACTGTGGTAAAATCCCATTTTACCACGGCTGGCAGTGGTAAAATGGGCCCCTAAACTAGCATATGAATAGTACATACAAGCTGAATGTGTTCGTTCTTATACCAATAAGTTAACACTTCCCCAGAGTAATAAGGTGTGTCAGGTATCCTGTACAATAGTTTGGGTTACAGTAGTCCAAATAATTCCACTGATGACCTTGCGATCGAAAGCAACGATCGATCAGTGGCTGCAACATCACTGATAAGGTACAAGTTCTCCCCATGCAACGAGCCGTCTCAGCGTCCTACTCTCGTTACGCGTTGAATCAAGCAACACCGATTCAACTTTTAACCATCAGTCAAGGTGCGTCAGGATTATTTCGAAACTGTACATTTTCAGGTTCGGTCAATGTTCAATTTGTTACCCATTAAATTAAAGTAGACTGTAACGTCGTGTCTCTGATTTACTGTCTCGCGCTTTCTCCGATTCAACGCCGAGACATCTATTTTTAGCAGTGTACAAGATTGTATTGTTCTTATGAAAATATCCAAACAAAATTGTTACTTTCTTTGACCTCTTGCCCCCTTTTCTTTGTTGCTAGTTTTCAACGCGTTTTCGTTATGTATTATATGATGTAAATAAAGTAATTTATCAATGCAATGCAATGCATTGCAATGCAGTGTATGGTTGTGTTCATGCAGTGTGTGTGTGGGGGCTACATGAACGTATCCACTCATTAAAATATGCTCGTTCCCGACGATCTATTACCGACGATCTTTTTCTGTACGTGCGAATTCGCCTTTTCGGGCATATAAATAACCACAGAATCACATTTAGAAGAAATATACACACATTTTGATATAATATAATAGCAATAACTCCCGCCGAAGGCGGGTATACACTCGAATTTGGTACAATTCGCTCCATATAGCACTCGCCATTCGGCTCGTGCTATATGTCGCGAATTGTACCAAAATCTCGTGTATACCCGCCTTCGGCGGGGGTTATTGCTTAAATAGTGCTACAGCGAATTTCACAATACCGTGCAGCTTTTCTGTGTAATTACCAATAAGAAACTGGGTATGCTACACTTTAAGATAACAAGACTGAATGAGTACAGTTTCTTGCTACATTTTGCCTTGGTGAAATGAACTATTTATGCCAACATACAGACATCAATGAACACTACAAAGGATATTTTATGGGCCTTCATTGGGTGTTTGATAATAAGAAAAACATTGGCGCCCGAATGTTTGCATGGACGGAGTTGCACTGCATTTAAATGGTTATTAGCACAACTGAACTGAGGTTCAGTAGTGCTATAGGGATCGCCCGGCATCTATCTGTCTGTCTGTCTGTCTGTCTGTCTGTCTGTCTGTCTGTCTGTCTGTCTGTCTGTCTGTCTGTCTGTCCGTCCGTCCGTCCGTCCGTCCGTCCGTCCGTCTGTCTGTCTGGATGTCTGTCTGGATGTCTGTCTGGATGTCTGTCTGGATGTGTGTGTGTGTGTAAACAACTTAAAGTAAAAAACCGCTGAACCGATTGCCATGATATTTGGTGGGTCCATTACCTTGGGTGTCTAGTTGGGAAATTGTTCAAATCAAAATGATCTTATCACCGGTGTGTGATTTGGGTGAAAAAAATGTGATTTTTGGTCAGAAAAGTTAAACTCACAAACCACTGGGCAGATTGGGCTGAAATCTTGGTGAAACATTCTTCAGGGTGTTTTACTAAGAATTGTTCACGATATGATGGTCTTATCAGTGATATGCAAATTAGGGCTAAAAATGTGTCTTTTTGGTCAAATATCTATAATTCCAAAACCACTGAGCAGATTGGGCTGAAATTTAATGGGAATGCATCTAGGGATGTATGGACGAAGAAATATTAAGCATACAATGATTCCATGCGTGATATGTGAATTAGGTATGAAAATGTTCATTTTTGGTCAAAATCTTATATCTCAAAAAGTACTTGGTCGTGAAACTTGGTGAGATGTTTCTGAAAGTGCAGATTTTCTTCAAAACATGTTGACGCAATTGGCCCTAGCAATCATGACCACGCCTTTAGCAACAACCAAATGGCAGTATATTTTGGTCAAATAACAATATCATCTGGTAGGCAAGTGAGTAAACATTCAAAAAATGCATGTAAACACCCTAACAACCATGACCACGCCCATAGCAACAGCCAAACGGTGGTGTATTTCACAAAGAGAACAGGGATTCTTAGACAATTGAATAAACATTCAAAAATGTATGCATATTTGCTTAGCAACAGGACCACGCCCATAGCAACAGCCAAATGATCACATATATTGCGAAGATAACAACCGGGATTAATAGACATTTGAAAAAACATGCAAAAAATGTATGTAAATTTGCCTAGCAACACGACCACGCCCACAACAACAGCCAAATATTCACGTATGTTGCAAAGATAACAAGAAATTGAGAGATAAATGAATAAACATTCAAAAATGTACTCAAATGTGCCTAGCAACAAGACCTCGCCCATAGCAACAACCAAATGATCACATATATTGCGAAGATAACAAGAGGATTAATAGACAAATGAATAAACGTTTAAAAATGTATGCAAATATGCCCATAGCAACAGCCAAATGATCATGTATATTGCAAAGATAATATCAGAAATTCATACACAAGTGAACAAAACATTATTCAAATATATCTAACAACATGACCATGCCCATAGCAACAGCCAAATGATCGCGTATATCGCAAAGATAGCAACATGGTTGGATAGGCAACTGGATAGTCATTCAGCAAATGAACACCCTATTGTTAGCATGGACTAGCATATGGATAACCATTTTTAAAAACTGTACAGTTGTGCTACAACTCCATTGGCGGTATTTTTTTTCATTAAAACTAAATGTAATAAAATGTGATCTTGCTATTGACGTGTGGCATATGCAGTTTCTTGTTGGTTTCTGTGCGGTTGTATAACGTCACTGTAAATGATCTATTGTGTAATATGCCTTCATATATTTGCAGAGGAGATCAGTGAAATAGCCAGAATTGAGAAGAGTCCAGAAAATGGAAGGCGTCTTGCTGTAGACAGGCTATTAGATCGTTTATTTACAGCATCCGAGAGCCACCCTGATTGGTTCCAAATATTCATGGGTGGTCTACGCCAATCAGGTGAGTCACTGATGATGTGCATCTCTCGTGACACGAGTAAACACTAAGGATAGTCCTGAAGCAATGACCTAACCAATCGTACGATGACGAAGTCACACAGAGCGAACATTCCCATGCATATATTGCTATGCCCTGTCCTGTGAGCTGACTCGGAAAACCTTTGCATTACAGTGGCAAAGATGTAACATGTGTTTATTAACCCAAAACGGACGAAGTCATGGGGTGGGGTGAACCTGAACTGTTTTGCCATCATTATATATGGCTCATTTTTACATCCTTGTCCAATCATTGTACCCCCCCCCCCGCCAAAAAAAAACAAAAAAAAACACTGACCTATCTACCCAGTGTGACATCTACAATGCCTGTTGAACAGCTTTTTTTATTTTGTCTGGCCCTATAAATAAACACTGCTGGCCACTAGCCCACTGTACAATCTCGAAAAAAAGTGAAGATAACGTCTAAGGTCAAAGGTCAAAGGTCCACCATATAAATAGTGTAAAACATAATATAAGTAATTCAAAGAATAGAATGCAAAATTAACAATAGGAAAATTCTATACTTATTCCAAGTCTTGTAGAAAGGATGGTGTTTTTTTTTTCAAAAGCATAAAATAAATATTTTGCACAGTTTCTTATAACAGTAGGATTTCGATTGTTCTGAGATAATGGCTTTTCTGTATTCATAATATAAAAGACAAAGTGGTTCACATGGGATATACTAAACGATTCCTTGTTGTATACACATTTTTTATCACTCTGTACTCGGTGTTTAGTGAATGACTAAAAGAGAGCGCCAACAACGATCAATTATTCAGTATGCACACCGATAGCCGACGATAGCCTGTTTACGTCCCTGACTGTGACTCCGATAGCTCTCGTCATCTTTGAAAAGTTATGCAAAATCTTGCCAAGGACCGGTCAGTTAACTTTCTTTCATAGATTTGTCAAGATTTAAAAAAAATAATCCCCAGTCATGAAATTCGCCTGTATTATTTAGTTCTACTTGCTTCATATTATGATAATTAGGTTATATACAATATAATATTTATACTGAAATGTCTGATTTGAAACATATAAAAATGACAAACATTATGTAAGAAACAAATAAACAAAGCAATATATATATATATATATATATATATATATATATATATATATATATATATATATATATATATATATATATATATATATATATATGTGTGTGTGTGTGTGTGTGTGTATGAGTGTATGTGAAGGAATATTAAGCATATAATGATCTCATCAGTGATATGCAAATTAGGTGTAAACATGTGAATTTTGGTCAAAACAAAAAGCACTTCGTCAATGAGACTGAAACTTGGTGAGATGTTTCGAGAAGTGTTATTCTGCAGATATCTTTCAAAATATTTTAACACAGTTAACCCTAGCAATCATGACCACGCCCTTAGCAACAACCAAATGGCAGTATATTTTGGTCAAATAACTATCATCTGGTAGGCAAGTGAGTAAACATTCAAACCAGATTTACTTGAATGTCTTCCGTAAGGGTAGTCTTGCAATTTCATGATTAAGCAAGAAATTCAGCTCTACGTACATCTGAGATTTTTTTCAGGTTCCAGTGAAAGTTAGTTGTCAAAAATGTTGTTCAAATGCCCCTTTCCTATTCTCAAGACAGGAAAGCTTGCCATCGATATCCTCGACTTCACTCGACTTTCACGATCCCTTACATACCCGGGATATGCACACCCGTTTCCACAGCATATGATAAACGAATTGAAACCCTAATAACATTGCTATTACGCATCATAACGTTTACATACTTCATGGTAAGCACCGTAACAGTTTAATACAGGGAAGTGATATGGTATTATTGCCCCACTTCGTCCCTGCGCAAAGTGTATACATTCTTGTTTCGATCGAGATAAACAGACGCACCAACTGCTCCAAATCCTACAAGGTTCTGCTTCCAACTTTCATCAACTTTGTCACATATAGTTTTTGTCGCACTAACACTACCTTTTTATTGATGTAGGTTGTTCTAACTCTTCGTTTTATGTCCCATCATTTACAACCAGAAAATGGACACCTAAAAGATTACATTGAAGGGACAAGTTTGGACAACATGGACGATTTGGACAGTTTCAAAAGATTAATAGAGATTTTTGCGCAGCCTTTAGAAGAAATAACTCCGTCTGAAATATTACAATATCTAAACTCGTTGAATGATCATGACAAGGAGCAGATCTTAGTTGACGAGAGGAATCATGGTGCCCGATATGCAGTCATTACATTACTTGACAGAGTCGTCAAAAAAGGTGGAGAGTGGTTCAAGGAATTTGTTAGAGCTCTGAGTAGAATAGGTAGACAGAACCTTGCAGATCTTCTTGATCCGAACATTCAGGAAGGTAAGACGATAAGGTGTTGTTTTATGTTCTTATGTTAAAATCAATCGATTATGTCAGTTTGTAATTGAGAGTCAATTTACAATCACATACAAGTCAGAGAGAGAGAGAGAGAGAGAGAGAGAGAGAGAGAGAGAGAGAGAGAGAGAGAGAGAGAGAGAGAGAGGCAAATGACCCACCCGTTTGAAAAAAATGATGTGTATGTGTGTGTGTGTGTGCGTGCGTGTGCGTGTGCGTGTGTGTGTGCGTGTGTGTGTGTGTGTGTGTGTGTGTGTGTGTGTGTGTGTGAATTACTCTCATGCATGTGTCATTTACTTTTCTACGCACGTGTAAAACAATTATTTTACGTTCAGCGCCTCAAAGAATAGTATTGCCACTCCGTATACGGGTTGATGAATCACACGAAACTCTCCCAACAGCTACTGTGTTGAAGAATCGTTGAACATATGACTGACTGAACCTATACGTAAATTACACGTGACTACTCAAACATGTAATATCTTCTCAGTTTTGACTCATACAGAGCAACCGCATGCGATGTTACAGATTTTACACTTGAAAAATGTAAATATGTCCCCTTAAACAAACTTGCTAACATTGAAATACAATAAACATTCATTTCTACTATTCGAAGGCATCAGCAAAACAGCATCGAGTAACGTGGGATCAAACACCAGTGTTGACAGTGAATCTACAGTTCAAATTACAGAGGACAATGGAGCTAGCGCCGTTGCAAATACCAAGAAAGATAACTCCAATGATGATGTAGAGGGTTCTAGGCTGACAGCACACAGAGAAAATGATACATTGCAGGCAGAATCAGCTCCAAATATTCCAAATGTAACAGAAAATCAAACGGATCCACTATTTACAAACACGGGAAGCAATGCCGAGGCACCGAATGAAGAAAAGTCGAACGAGGCTGAAGAAAAGTACGACCATGAGTATTCAGGTAATTTTCTATCCTGGAACATAATGTAGAAATGATTTAATACAAAGTAAGCATACAATATCTTGGTTCAATATACAATATGAAAAGTTAGCTATTGGTTGTATTTGTCTTTAGTTGATTGACAGAATTCCATGGAAAGTTTGTGATTAAGCCATAGGAAAAAGGACCTATAACCAATTTTGTTCTCGCGATTTTCCGGATTTCTAATATTATTTTCTGTATATTTCAAATAAAGTTTTAAATACTGTTTCCTCTCACTTTTTTTCGTTCTTTTTCCTACCTCAGTGATATCACTGTCTTATCTGAGTTTATCAGCTTTGTATTAATTAGTAGCTTGTTAGAACAAACTCACTATTTACCCAAATTAACGCATTATGCCGTGAGTGTAAACATCCACTGATCCAACTAATGGAGGTAACACGGCACAGTAACACTTATCCCATCGCTCTTGAACAACTCTTACTCTTGAAAAAGAAATTCGTTCGGCTTGTAACCTTTTCTGACTATTACTCTCATTCCGCCCCTCTTTTCCACAAACTTCAGACATGTATGTTTATCTTTGATTTTAGAAATAACCTAAATTATTACATCCCTGATCAGCTATCCCATAGCTACCCAACAAGGTCAGCCATCAGTGGAAAACTTCCAACTCCGAAAGTACACAACACAATTTGCCAATCTAATTTTAATACACTGCTGTGAAACACTGGAACTCCCTCCCCATTGCATTAAAGAATGCACATAAATGACATATCTTCAAGACAAAATTACGATCACATATTTAACACAATTTATTTGTTTTCTGATTTTTTTTTTCGTTTTCTTTTTTTTCATTCCACAATTAATTGTTCACATCCTCTTTGATGTTTGTACACTGTTACAGTATTTATCATTTCATGTGTTAGTCAGAGCCATGGACTAGATTTGTCTCTAGATTTGCTTATATATAATTGTTTATGTTATGTTCTCATTTTATGGTGAAATAGTCTCCAATTCAATTCAATTCAATTCAATTTAATATTATAGTGTTTTCCTTTTCCAGAGAAAGTTGGCCACCCCTTGGCTGCTGCCTCTATCAATGATGACTCCAAGTCCAACGCCCTTGTTCTTCACGAGTATCAAAAAGAGCTTGTGGCGCCAGCTTTGGAGATATCGGAAGTAAACCACCAAGACATCGACATATGCAAGAATGTTATTATCTGTGCACCTACTGGCAGCGGTAAAACGATTACAGCCATTGAGATTATGAAGCGACATCTTGAAAAAGTTGTCACAGGTAATACTAAAGTTTGATTTCATTGTGTGTCCATTTTGCAGGACTGTTCACTTTAACAAAGTTATGTTCTGTTTCCTGTGATCAAGCTTTGAATTCACATTTTAAATAGCGTGAGAATAGTTCACCTGTCATGTAAATTACACATGTATGGATGCACCACACTCCAAGAGGTAAAAACATACATACATAAATAAAAAAACCAAAAAAAAACCCAACAAAACTCGCCAAGATTATGTTTGAATACACGCAGGGTTTTGATGCGCAAAGGAAAGATATCGTGTCATAATCTTTAGAAATGAGGCAATTTAAACTTGGATGTAGATGTGTGTAGGCGATGCCTACAGATGAAATGATACTATATGTTTTTCTTGATCTCCATGATTAGGTCAAAGAAAGAACCGAATAGTTTTCCTTGTTAATCAAAGGCCACTTGTAGACCAGCAAGAAAGGGCGTTCAAAAAGTATCTTGAAGTTGAACCATTGAACGCCAAGATCATTCAACTTACCGGTGAAACTACACACATCTCACTAAACGAAGTGGTAGAGCATGGCTATGATGTCATTGTGTTAACAGCACAAGTTTTAGAAAATGCACTGAAGGATAACGTTATTCGTTCATTGTCGGTTTTTACAATGTTGATATTTGACGAATGCCATCACACTCAAGTAAGTATTGTTTAATGTTTAATAAATTAAAACTAAATGAGAATGCCGATTGTATTTGACTGCTTTCTATATATATATATATATATATATATATATATATATATATATATATATATATATATATATATATATATATATATATATATATATATATATATATATATATATATATAGTTTTGTGGCTGTTCCATTCTGGGTCTGGTAGCTGGTTGAGTAGAGTGCTCGACTTGGAGGAGGAGCGTATGTAACTCGGTGAGTATCAATCTGCTAAGACAGTGCTCTATACCGCAGTGGCAGAGCGTAAAACTATTACGCTCTGCCACTGCAGTATAGAGCACTGTCTTAGCAGATTGATACTCACCGAGTTATATATATATATATATATATATATATATATATATATATATATATATATATATATATATATATATATATATATATATATATATATATATATATATATATACATATACATATATATATATATATATATATATATATATATATATATATATATATATATATGTATATATATATATATATCACTCTGATAGAACAGTACATATATATCACTCTGATAGAACAGTACATGTATTGTGTTGCTTGGTAAGTCAATTTAGTCCAAACAAAATTCGGTTACATTCTATCTAAAGAACACGTGTTGTGAATATATATATATATATATATGCTTTTTCATTGTTATTTACTTTCGTTTATATAGAAGAAGGAAGTCTTCAATATGATTATGGGGAGATATTGTGATATGAAGGTTGAAAAGCCAGAAGCACCAAGACCACAGGTAAAACTATAATAGCATGTAGCTATAAAATGATATTATGAATTTCATAAATATTGCAACAGTAGAGCTTATTTAAACATCATAAAATCTGACCCTATTTCTGATTAGGAAGAAACGGACGACTACAATTGTTATGTCAATGATGTGTTAAACAAGCCTTTTTCTTACTTAGGTTTGTCACAATAAAACATCTTCCAAGTTACTTAGCAAATTTCTGTTCGACCCAAAAGAGTCAAAGTCAAAGTCAAAGGTCCATTTTTGAACAAAATTATCATCTTTAAAAGTGAATCATAAACCATATGTAGTACACGAAAAGTTAGTACATATGCAATTTCATCGCCTTCGACGATCGGCCATAACATGTTTGATATTAGGGTGATGCATCGCTCCAGGTTTTCCATTTTAGACACTAATAGTTGAACCAAATGCTAAAAACTATAGCATTAATACACTGCCTGATATACAGTCAATGCCAATAATTCGAGAATACTTGACACCACATTAACATTTGGATACCGAATTCATGCATCGACAAAGACCTCTGTAGTAGTAGGGTCATAGATTGTGCATGGTCTATACTTGAATTGCGTCTACATGTATATATATATATATATATATATATATATATATATATATATATATATATATATATATATATATATATATATATAGATATATATAGATAGATAGATAGATAGATAGATAGATAGATAGATAGATAGATAGATTATGCAGACTTTACAAATAATGAATAAATTGCGGATTGGCCTTCAATATAAAGGTCAAGGTCATGGATTAGCTCTTTAGTCAGACTTACCTTGCCTAATATGGGAATGGAGTGTACTTCATACAATCACTGTCCATTTGTCTGGATGTAGGACATTTGAATATTAACATGGGGAGAAATTTACTAATTATGATAAGTCAACCATAGACTCTGTCTTGTAGGGTCTATGATTTAGCAAAAAAAGACTCGGTGTTTGATTTGATTTGTTTATTCACAGGTGATTGGTTTAACTGCTTCTCTTGGAGTTGGTAAGGCTACATCAGATTCAACTGCTGAGAATCACATATTACAAATGTGTGCTAACTTAGATGCTGAAGTATTATCGATTGTAGTCGAAAACAAAAATGAACTGATGAAGTATGCACCTGTTGTCGATGAAGGTAGTTTAATCTGTCAAATATCAGGCTTACTTTAATGTTGGTAACGAATTTATCATTTTTGACCTTGCCTAAGGAAGGTATATATTAGGTTGAAAAGTATATATGTCTGTCTGTGTGTGTGTGTGTGTGTGTGTGTGTGTGTGTGTGTGTGACCATTTTCTCAAAAAACGGCTGGCTTAATTCAAACAAAATATGGTGCACGTGTTCTCTAAGGGAATGACTAGAAATGATTGGGGTTTGGTAAACATATTAATAAATGAACATTATAATGAGCGATTTATTTATTGTTTTAACATTAATGACCGATTTACTTATTCTTTTAATTAGTTGTTTTCGGTAATTAGGCTATAAGAATAAACACTTCAAATTCAATATAATTTGGCACATACATCTGCCATACCAAAGCGCATCTGTCCTGAAAATATTATTGATGTAGCATTCAGCTTTAATAAGTTATTTGCAGAATTTTGGTAATTAGATCTATAAAAACTCTTGCTACGGTGATGCCTGCACTACAAAGGTCTATAAACCCTTCACATTGCATTGCACGCTGTGTTGGCCATAAGATCGCATCTGTGGGCAATCATGCTTGAGAATTCGCCGAGATAAATTAATGCGATGTCTTCACTATTTCATTCTCAATCAAGATTTAAATTTTTTTGTACTTCTTTGAAACGTGTTTGCACTCCCGCGTGTTTCTGTTTGCCATGAAATCATGAAAATTCTGGAAGAGAGACTTTGCCAAGAGACTTTACTATGGTCATTTAAAGCACACAAGAATTCATCTTTTCGTCAAATTTGTACATTTTCCGTATTTAGGAAACTATGAGCGAAAAACCTGGCCGAAATTTCCGGGTATCAAGTATGCTTCATAAAATCGCCGTAAAATCAGTGTTCCTACAAATAATTCGTAAATTGATTTACTGGCACAACAGACGAGATGTCAGTTGAGGTTTACGTTTTTACAGTAATCTAAAATGGTGAATTCTAGCGAGTTGAAAATATGCCAAATTCAACTTTTATAGAAGCGGATATGTACAATGTGTTAGCTGGCGTTCCAAAGCTACATTGTATTGATTGATGTAGTAACTAATGGATATACAATATCATGCTGGTAGCACAGAATTTTTCTTTCAACAAGGCGTGAATGAATAACAACCTAAAGGTTTGCCATTATGGAAGGCATTCAGTTTACATCTGGTTGCTTACTAGATTATTTGAATACTATCTCACTATCATACAATGTAAGTCATGCCTTTCAGTTAACGTCGTTTTTCACAATGCACAGAAAAATGCATCGTCGACAAATAAACTTTATTGTGGTGAATAGCTAGATGAAAGATGAGGTCGTCTCTTAGATCACATACAAAGTTTCTTTGAGTGTCCGTTACGATGAAACTTATAAAAGCGAAGCACAACCCAAAAACTTCACATCTAGTACTTGTATTAATGACAGTCGAGTGTGAAAGAAAGAATTTACATCGTAACTCTGTCTCTAACTCTTTGTATCAACAGACTCAATCAATGTTGCTGGAAGGGTGAAAGATGTGTACGGCGGAATGATCACTGAGTTAATGTCAACAATTGAGACAATAATGTTCGAATCTCAAGGTATGGCACTTATATATTCTACATATGGTGATACTTCTTTTCTCAGCTTTGCATGGTGTCATTCATTTTTTCATGGTGTCGATGTATAAGTTAAACAATTAGAGATCTAGTCATGGTGAAGTGGCAAAACCCCAGAAGACTACGTTGTATTGAGTGATGTCAATCCGTTCGAACGGGTTTGTCCACCATACCAGTAACTCTAGACTAAGAAGGCAATTTTATCGAAACATGACAATAATGTTATGCCCGTCACTTTGTTGCACACACTGCAAAGTAACGGCCAGGGTCATATTTGTCGCAAAAATGCACATGTTGCCTCACACCTCGAAAAGTTCAATAAACATTCAATCAATCGATTGATCAATTACATGCCTGTTGGTCCCTGTGCTCAGACCGCTATGGTCTGAGATTGTGTAGATAGGATATGTATATAAACGGCTGAAATTCGTTTCGAATTTCGAATTCAGTGTAGATAAAGGGGAGAAGGAGAATAGATCGACTTCAAGGGCAACAGTCTCACTCGCTTGGCTAAATCGAGGTAGATCGTAGCCTACGTACACTGGATGAACTTACACAATGTCACACACACACACACACACACACACACACACACACACACACACACACACGCACACGCACATACACACACAGTCAGGATGTAATTAAAGTTGTTTTGCTCGTGGTTTAATACAGATTAGAAGTTAGTTTATACCAGACATTTCTGCACCTATGGTTAGAGAAGTAAGGTTTAAACTTTACCTTTAAACTATGACAAATAGAAAATATCTCAATAACTCCAGAAGTTTTTAATGAACTCTCCATTTATATGATTGTAACTACGTTTACATAAGTGAGCTTCTAAGTCGGGTACTGAAAACTCTAACGACAATGAATAATACAGCAATTTTGTTTAATTATGATGAGTCTAAGATTTATTAGTAAGTTGATTTTCTGTGTCTTGTAACTTTATCTCTTTCTTCTGTTCTGGGATGGATGATTGCATAATGAATAATGATAATAATGATGATAATAATACTACTACAAATTCTCTTTGTTTGATAGGTGCAAAGGAGCTTGGCCCCTCAGTTCTAAAACCTCCAAATGAGCGAGGTTCCCAGGCATACGCGAATTGGGTGAATATACTCAGTGGAAAGTCTGTAGTCATACAAGCTCAAAACACCAGACGTTTATTTAAGACATGCACGGACCACCTAAGGGTTAGTTTTTAAGGCATTTTGAAGAGTAAATAAAACATAACCCCCCCAAAAAAACCAAAAAACAAACAACAACAACAACAACAAAAAACCAAAAAAACCCAGACAGACAGACAGACAGACAGACAAACAAACAAACAAACAAACAAACAAACAAACAAACAAACAAACAGACAAACAAACAAACAGACAGACAAACATGCTTGAACACATGCATCCATCAATACAGTCTTTGGGAGTTCTAGCCTTCAGCTCAGCCGACACAGGCTTTGGTCAATGCAATGCTTTGACACAAATTCACTGTGATGATAGTACTAGTAGTGATGGCAGCAATGGGATCAAGTTCTATGATTGGTTAAGGACTCGTACCCCTGTTCAAGCACGGTCTGGCAGCATTTTAACCCATGTTTTTGAACCATTTTTACCTTCCGTGAGGAAGATTTTATATCAGGGACGAAAAGTGTGTGTGTGTGTCTGTCTGTCTGTCTGTCTGTCTGTCTGTCTGTCTCACCATTTTCTAAAAAACGAATGGCTCATTTCAAACGAAATCTGGTGCACATATTCTTTAGGTTAATTGTAAGAACTGATAAGATTTTGATAAATATACCACGAATATTAATGAGCAATTTATGTAATTTAAGTTTTCGCTAATTAGCTTATAGATCGCATGCGCATGGCGAAACTCTAACCTGTTGGAAACTCTTGTTACGGTTTGACCTATCCCTATTTGAATATTGACCCAAAGATCTAAACGTCGCACACCATGATAAATAAACGACATCTGTGGGCAATCTTGCTGGAGAATTCGCCAAGATAAATCATACAATCTTTTCTTATATCAAAATTGAAAACATTTTTTATATCAATATTTTGTCGGATACTGAGGAGCGAGTTTGCTGCCAAAACGCAGTGCATTTATTAACGTAATCATGACAATGCAAGTGAGAAGAAAAGTATCTGTTGTTATGTTGAGCTTTGTACTCTGTATTGTGCTTGGATTGGGTCAAAGTTTCCCCAATTTTCTGGCCTCGTTCTAGACCAGCCGTTCAAAGTATTCTGGTTGTTTGTATTAACAGGTACACATATCGAAATAAATATGGATAAGTTCCTATCCAGATTTGAATTTTAGATTTCTAGAAACCAAACGAATTTGAGAGCCATGGAAATTCACTTCATTGCGAAATTCCTGAACTCAGTGCGTGTTACATAAAGATTTTGCCGTAAACGAGATGTATAGAATCGATGTATCATGCTTACCATGAAGTATGTAAACTTAAGCTTTCCGATGCAAATTGTGTTTATTATTTGCCGGGAAACGAGTGTGTATCCAGGGTGTGTAATAGGGAATCGTGAAGGCCGAGTGAAGTCGAGGACGGCAAGTTTTCCTCTAC